>NW_027507903.1:640520745-640755745 GCF_037356315.1 Lithobates pipiens
AAGAGGAGAGAGAGAGAATGAAAATGAAGAGGAGAGAGGGGGAGGAGAGAGAAAGGGAATGAAGAGGAAAGAGAGAGGAGAAGAGAGAGATGAGAGAGAGAGAGAGAGATAGAAAGGGAATGAAGAGGAGTGAGATGAGAGAGGGGAAGAGACAGAGAGAAAAGAAGTGAAGAGGAGAGAGAGAGGGAGAAGGAGAGGAGAGAGAAAGCAAACGAAGAGGAGTGAGAGAGAGGAGAGGGTAGAGAGAGAAAAGAAATGAAGAGAGAGAGAGAGGGGGAGAGAGAGGAGAAAGAGAGAGGGAGATAGAGAGAGAGAAGGCAAATGAAGAGGAGAGAGGGGGAGGAGAAGCGAGAGAAAGGGAATGAAGAGGAGAGAGAGAGAAGGAGAGGAGAAAAATGAGAGAGAAAGGGGGGGGGGGAGAGAGGAGATGAAGAGGAGAGAGTGGGAGGAGAGGAGAGAGAAAGAGAATGAAGAGGAGAGAGAAAGAAGGAGAGGAGAAAGATGAGAGAGAAAGAGGGGGGGTGGGGAGAGAGGAGATGAAGAGGAGAGAGGGAGAGGAGAGGGAGGGACAGAGAGGAGAGAGGGAGAGAGAGAGATTGGAGAGGGAGAGGAGAGAGAAAAAGAATTGACAGGAGAAGGCGGAAAGTAAAGGAGGATGAGAGAGAGATTAGAGAGGACAGAAAGGAGAGAGAGGAGAGGAGAAAGACAGAGAGATGGGAGAGGGAGGAAAGCAGAAGAAAGAGAGAGAGAAAGAGATTTGAGAGGTAGGGATGAAGAGGAGGGAGGATAAAGAGAGAGAGATTGGAGAGAAAGGAGAGAGAGAGATGGGGTGGGGAGGGAAGGAAAGGGGAAAGAGAGGAGAAAAATAGAGACATGGAAGAGGGAGGATAGGGAGGAGAAAGAGAAAGATGAGAGAAGGAGGGAAGGAGAGGAGAGAGAGAGAGGAGAAAGAGAGATGGGAGGTGGGAGAGGAGGGAGAGAGAGAGAGAGAGAGAGAGAGAGAGAGAGAGAGAGAGAAAGGAAATAAGAGGAAAAAGATTGACAGGAGAAGGCGGAAAGTAAAGGAGGGTGAGAGAGAGAGATTTGAGAGGGCATAAAGGAGAGGAGAAAGAGAGAGAGAGAGAGGGCTGGGATAGGGAGGAAGGAGAGGAGGGAGAGAGAGGAGAAAAATAGAGACATGGAAGAAGAAAGGAGAGAGGATGGGGAAGATAAAGAGAGAGATGGGAGAAGGAGGGAAGGAGAGGAGAGAGAGGAGAAAGAGAGATGGGAGATGGAGGGAAGGAGAGGAGAGAGAGAGGAGAAAGAGAGATGGGAGAAGGAGGGAAGGAGAGGAGAGAGGAGAAGAGAGATGGAGATGGAGGGATGGAGAGGAGAGAGAGAGAGATTGGAGAGGACGGAAAGGAGAGAATAGAGAGGAGAAAGAGAGAGATGGGAGAGGGATGGGAGGAGAGGAGAGAGTGAAAGAGAGAGAGAGAAGGGAGAGGGAGGAAAAGAGAGAGAGAAATGGAGAGAGAGAGAGACATGGAAGAGAGAGGAAAGGATGAGAGAGAGTGGAAGAGAGTGGAAAGGAAGAGAGAGGAAAGGAAAAGAGAGAAGATGGAAGAGAGAGGAAAGGAATAGAGAGAGACATGGAAGAGAGAGGAAAGGAAAAGAGAGAGATGGAAGAGAGAGGAAAGGAAGAGAGAGAGATGGAATAGAGAGGAAAGGAAGAGAGAGAGATGGAAGAGAGAGAAAAGGAAGAGAGAGAGATGGAATAGAGAGGAAAGGGAAGAGAGAGAGAGGGATGGAAGAGAGAGGAAAGGAAGAGAGAGAGATGGAAGAGAGAGGAAAGGAAGAGAGAGAGAGAGATGGAAGAGAGAGAGATGGAAGAGAGAGGAAAGGAAGAGAGAGAGATGGAAGAGAGAGGAAAGGAAGAGAGAGGAAAGGAAGAGAGAGGAAAGAAGAGAGAGAGAGATGGAAGAGAGAGGAAAGGAAGAGAGAGGAAAGGAAGAGAGAGAGAGATGGAAGAGAGAGGGACGGAAAAGAGAGGAACGGAAGAGAGAGAGATGGAAGAGAGAGGAAAGGAAGAGAGAGGAAAGGAAAAGAGAGGAAAGGAAGAGAGAGAGAGAGGTGGAAGAGAGGAACGGAAGAGAGAGAGATGGAAGAGAGGAACGGAAGAGAGAGAGAGATGGAAGAGAGAGAAAGGAAGAGAGAGAGACATGGAAGAGAGAGGAAAGGAAAGAGACCAAGACATGGAAAGAGAGAGGAAAGGAAGAGAGAGAGACATGGAAGAGAGAGAGACATGGAAGAGAGAGGAAAGGAAAAGAGAGAGATGGAGGAAAGAGGAAAGGAAGAGAGAGAGAGATGGAAGAGAGAGGAAAGGAAGAGAGAGAGGAAAGGAAGAGAGAGATACATGGAAGAGAGAGGAAAGGAAGAGAGAGGGAAGTAAGATAGAGAGATGGAAGAGAGGGAAAGGAAAAGAGAGAGATGGAAGAGAGAGGAAAGGAAGAGAGAGAGAGATGGAAGGAGAGGGAAAGGAAGAGAGAGGAAAGGAAGAGAGAGATACATGGAAGAGAGAGGAAAGGAAGAGAGAGGAAAGGAAGAGAGAGGAAAGGAAGAGAGAGGAAATGAAGAGATGAAGACATGGAAGAGAGAGGAAAGGAAGAGATTGAGACATGGAAGAGAGAGGAAAGGAAGAGAGAGATACATGGAAGAGAGAGGAAAGGAAGAGATTGAGATATGGAAGAGAGAGGAAAGGAAGAGAGAGAGACATGGAAGAGAGAGAAAAAGGAAGAGATGAAGACATGGAAGAGAGATGAAAAGGAAGAGAGAGAGACATGGAAGAGAGAGGAAAGGAAGAGAGAGGAAAGGAAAAGAGAGAGATGGAAGAGAGAGGAAAGGAAGAGAGAGGGATGGAAGAGAGAGGAAAGGAAAAGAGAGAGATGGAAGAGAGAGGAAAGGAAGAGAGAGGAAAGGAAGAGAGAGAGACCTGGAAGAGAGAGAGGAAAGGAAGAGAGAGAGAGGACATGGAAGAGAGAGAGACATGGAAGAGAGAGGAAAGGAAGAGAGAGAGGAAAGGAAGAGAGAGAGGAAAGGAAGAGAGAGATGGAAGAGAGAGGAAAGGAAGAGAGAGAGACATGGAAGAGAGAGGAAAGGAAGAGAGAGAGACATGGAAGAGAGAGGAAAGGAAGAGAGAGAGACATGGAAGAGAGAGGAAAGGAAGAGAGAGAGAGACATGGAAGAGAGAGGAAAGGAAGAGAGAGAGAGACATGGAAGAGAGAGAGGAAAGGAAGAGAGAGAGACATGGAAGAGAGAGAGGAAAGGAAGAGAGAGAGACATGGAAGAGAGAGAGGAAAGGAAGAGAGAGAGAGAGACACGGAAGAGAGAGAGACATGGAAGAGAGAGGAAAGGAAGAGAGAGAGGAAAGGAAGAGAGAGAGAGACATGGAAGAGAGAGAGGAAAGGAAGAGAGAGAGAGAGACATGGAAGAGAGAGAGACATGGAAGAGAGAGGAAAGGAAGAGAGAGAGAGAGACATGGAAGAGAGAGAGACACGGAAGAGAGAGAGACATGGAAGAGAGAGGAAAGGAAGAGAGAGAGGAAAGGAAGAGAGAGAGATGGAAGAGAGAGGAAAGGAAGAGAGAGAGACATGGAAGAGAGAGGAAAGGAAGAGAGAGAGACATGGAAGAGAGAGGAAAGGAAGAGAGAGAGACATGGAAGAGAGAGGAAAGGAAGAGAGAGAGACATGGAAGAGAGAGAAAGGAAGAGAGAGGGAAGTAAGATAGAGAGATGGAAGAGAGGGGAAAGGAAAAGAGAGAGATGGAAGAGAGAGGAAAGGAAGAGAGAGAGAGATGGAAGAGAGAGGAAAGGAAGAGAGAGGAAAGGAAGAGAGAGATACATGGAAGAGAGAGGAAAGGAAGAGAGAGGAAAGGAAGAGAGAGGAAAGGAAGAGAGAGGAAATGAAGAGATGAAGACATGGAAGAGAGAGGAAAGGAAGAGATTGAGACATGGAAGAGAGAGGAAAGGAAGAGAGAGATACATGGAAGAGAGAGGAAAGGAAGAGAGAGAGACATGGAAGAGAGAGAAAAGGAAGAGATGAAGACATGGAAGAGAGAGGAAAGGAAAAGAGAGAGATGGAAGAGAGAGGAAAGGAAGAGAGAGGGATGGAAGAGAGAGGAAAGGAAAAGAGAGAGATGGAAGAGAGAGGAAAGGAAGAGAGAGGAAAGGAAGAGAGAGAGACCTGGAAGAGAGAGAGGAAAGGAAGAGAGAGAGAGACATGGAAGAGAGAGAGACATGGAAGAGAGAGGAAAGGAAGAGAGAGAGGAAAGGAAGAGAGAGAGGAAAAGGAAGAGAGAGATGGGAAGAGAGAGGAAAGGAAGAGAGAGAGACATGGAAGAGAGAGGAAAGGAAGAGAGAGAGACATGGAAGAGAGAGGAAAGGAAGAGAGAGAGACATGGAAGAGAGAGGAAAGGAAGAGAGAGAGAGACATGGAAGAGAGAGGAAAGGAAGAGAGAGAGAGACATGGAAGAGAGAGAGGAAAGGAAGAGAGAGAGACATGGAAGAGAGAGAGGAAAGGAAGAGAGAGAGACATGGAAGAGAGAGAGGAAAGGAAGAGAGAGAGAGAGACACGGAAGAGAGAGAGACATGGAAGAGAGAGGAAAGGAAGAGAGAGAGGAAAGGAAGAGAGAGAGAGACATGGAAGAGAGAGAGGAAAGGAAGAGAGAGAGAGAGACATGGAAGAGAGAGAGACATGGAAGAGAGAGGAAAGGAAGGAGAGAGAGAGAGAGACATGGAAGAGAGAGAGACACGGAAGAGAGAGAGACATGGAAGAGAGAGGAAAGGAAGAGAGAGAGGAAAGGAAGAGAGAGAGATGGAAGAGAGAGGAAAGGAAGAGAGAGAGACATGGAAGAGAGAGGAAAGGAAGAGAGAGAGACATGGAAGAGAGAGGAAAGGAAGAGAGAGAGACATGGAAGAGAGAGGAAAGGAAGAGAGAGAGACATGGAAGAGAGAGGAAAGGAAGAGAGAGAGACATGGACGAGAGAAGAAAGGAACAGAGAGAGATGGAAGAGAGAGGAAAGGAAGAGAGAGAGATGGAAGAGAGAGGAAAGGAAGAGAGAGAGACATGGACGAGAGAAGAAAGGAACAGAGAGAGATGGAAGAGAGAGGAAAGGAAGAGAGAGGAAAGGCGAAACATGAAAGATTGAAGGAAGGGTGAAAAGATAGGGAGACGAAAGAAAGAGAGATGGGAGAGAAGAAGGAAAGGGGAGAGAGGGAAGAGAAAGAGAGAGAAACGGGATAGGGAGGGAATGGAGAGGAGAGAACACTAAAAAGAGAGAGACTGGAAGGGCAGGAAAGAAGAGAGGATAGGGAGGAGAAAGCTAGAGAAATGGGATAGGGAGGGAAGGAGAGGAGAGTGACATGGGAGATGAATGAAAGGAGAGAGGAAGGGAGAAAGAGAGAGATGGGAGAGGGAGAGAAGGAGAGAGAGGAGAGGAGAGAGATGGAATAGGGAGGGAAAGAGGAGAGAGAAAGCAGAGAGAGGAGAGAGATGGGATAAGGAGAGGAAGAAACGGAGAGGAGAAACAGAGAGAGACGGGATAGGGAGGGAAGGAGAGAGAGAGGAGAGAGATGGGAGGGAAGGATAAGGAGAGGAGAAGAGAAAAAAAATAGAAAAGACAGAAAGGAAGAGAGAAAACATGACAGCCTGGTTGGACAGAATGCTAAAATGTGTTTGATCCTGCCAATCAAAGATGAGAGAGGAGAGGAGCACTTCCTGTGGACTGATAATGGCACATTGGGGGTTATTTACTAAAGGCAAATCCACTTTGCACTACAAGTGCACATGAAATTGCACTGAAATTACACTTGGAAGTGCAGTCGCTGTAGATCCGAGGGGGACATGTACGAAGAAAAAAAAAAAAAAAGCATTTTAGCTTACACATGATTGATGATAAAATCAGCAGAGCTTCCCCTCATTTCATATCTTCCCCTCTGATCTACAGCGACTTGCAGTGCGATTTCATGTGCACTTTGCACTTGTAGCCTTTAGTAAATGACCCCCCAATGCATCAGATCTGCTAACTGAAAACTTTGATAAATTTGAGAAAGTGAGGGAAGGAAAGAAAAGGAAGGAGGGAGGGAGGGAGTGGAGAAGAGCGTGGCTGTGAGTCAGGAGAAGAGTTGTCAGATGAGCCAGAAAGGGGAAGGAGGGTGAGAAGAATGTGACACCCAGAAAGGAGGGGTGAGATAGAGGGAAGAAATGGGAGGAGAGAGAGAGAGGGGGGCAGAAGGAAGGGGACAGACAGACAGCAGAGGCAGGACTTCCTGACAGGCCAGAGATGTCAACAGGCAGAGTGCAGGAGAGCGCAGGGCAGCGAAGATGAAGGACGCAACACGTATGAAGTGTCAGCTCACGGGACACACAAGTTTACTGAGAGGGGCGACTGACGGCAAGAATTAGGAGGGACAGGCTGGAAGAGAAGAGGAATTCACCCAACACTTCTCCCACCACCACATCTTCAGCAGGTAAGTCCTTCGCTTGTGCTCTGCAGCACTGTGAGGAGCACACCCTGGGTGCATGAAGTGTCAGCTCTGTGGTCCAGTCTATATATGGAGGCAGAAGGGTTATGGAGGCAGTGTCAGGAGACACAGGGTGATATATCATTCCTCCTGACAGATGACATGTGTGCGCATGCTGCTACATGAGAGCCAACACGCTCTGCGCTTCACATGATGACATGTCTGGGGGCTGCCCAACTCTTCTGTCAATTCTCTTACCCCCGCAGCAATAAAACAGCGCCCCGCCAAGGCAGGAGTAGGGAGTGGCGGGAGGGGTGTGCTTGTATGAGATTAATAAACTACACTGCCCTTAGTACCGTACATTAATATATTATTATAGAGCAGCAACCTATTACTCCAGTCTACTACTCTGTACCTAATACACCAATATACTACATCAACTACACCAACTACCCCAATATACTACATTAACTACCCCAATATACTACATTACCCCTACACCAACTACCCCAATATACTACATCAACTACACCAACTACCCCAATATACTACATCAACTACCCCAATATACTACATTACCCCTACATCAACTACCCCAATATACTACATTACCCCTACATCAACTACCCCAATATACTACATTACCCCTACATCAACTACCCCAATATACTACATCAACTACACCAACTACCCCAATATACTACATCAACTACACCAACTACCCCAATACACTACATTAACTACCCCAATATACTACATTACCCCTACACCAACTACCCCAATATACTACATCAACTACACCAACTACCCAATACACTACATTAACTACCCCAATATACTACATTACCCCTACACCAACTACCCCAATATACTACATCAACTACACCAACTCCCCCAATATACTACATCAACTACACCAACTCCCCCAATATACTACATCAACTACACCAACTCCCCCAATATACTACATTAACTACCCCAATATACTACATCAACTACACCAACTACCCCAATATACTACATTAACTACCCCAATATACTACATTACCCCTACACCAACTCCCCCAATATACTACATCAACTACACCAACTCCCCCAATATACTACATCAACTACACCGACTCCCCCAATATACTACATCAACTACCCCAATATACTACATCAACTACACCAACTACCCCAATATACTACATCAACTACCCCAATATACTACATCAACTACACCAACTACCCCAATATACTACATTACCCCTACATCAACTACCCCAATATACTACATCAACTACACCAACTACCCCAATATACTACATTAACTACCCCAATATACTACATTACCCCTACACCAACTACCCCAATATACTACATCAACTACACCAACTACCCCAATATACTACATCAACTACCCCAATATACTACATCAACTACACCAACTACCCCAATATACTACATTACCCCTACATCAACTACCCCAATATACTACATCAACTACACCAACTACCCCAATATACTACATTAACTACCCCAATATACTACATTACCCCTACACCAACTACCCCAATATACTACATCAACTACACCAACTACCCCAATATACTACATCAACTACCCCAATATACTACATCAACTACACCAACTACCCCAATATACTACATTACCCCTACATCAACTACCCCAATATACTACATCAACTACACCAACTACCCCAATATACTACATTAACTACCCCAATATACTACATTACCCCTACACCAACTCCCCCAATATACTACATCAACTACACCAACTCCCCCAATATACTACATCAACTACCCCAATATACTACATCAACTACACCAACTACCCCAATATACTACATTACCCCTACATCAACTACCCCAATATACTACATCAACTACACCAACTACCCCAATATACTACATTAACTACCCCAATATACTACATTACCCCTACACCAACTACCCCAATATACTACATCAACTACACCAACTACCCCAATATACTACATCAACTACCCCAATATACTACATCAACTACACCAACTACCCCAATATACTACATTACCCCTACATCAACTACCCCAATATACTACATCAACTACACCAACTACCCCAATATACTACATTAACTACCCCAATATACTACATTACCCCTACACCAACTACCCCAATATACTACATCAACTACACCAACTACCCCAATATACTACATCAACTACCCCAATATACTACATCAACTACACCAACTACCCCAATATACTACATTACCCCTACACCAACTACCCCAATATACTACATCAACTACACCAACTACCCCAATATACTACATCAACTACCCCAATATACTACATTACCCCTACATCAACTACCCCAATATACTACATTACCCCTACATCAACTACCCCAATATACTACATTACCCCTACATCAACTACCCCAATATACTACATCAACTACACCAACTACCCCAATATACTACATCAACTACCCCAATATACTACATTACCCCTACACCAACTACCCCAATATACTACATCAACTACCCCAATATACTACATTACCCCTACACCAACTACCCCAATATACTACATCAACTACACCAACTACCCCAATACACTACATTAACTACCCCAATATACTACATTACCCCTACACCAACTACCCCAATATACTACATCAACTACACCAACTCCCCCAATATACTACATCAACTACACCAACTCCCCCAATATACTACATCAACTACACCAACTCCCCCAATATACTACATTAACTACCCCAATATACTACATCAACTACACCAACTACCCCAATATACTACATTAACTACCCCAATATACTACATTACCCCTACACCAACTCCCCCAATATACTACATCAACTACACCAACTCCCCCAATATACTACATCAACTACACCGACTCCCCCAATATACTACATCAACTACCCCAATATACTACATCAACTACACCAACTTCCCCAATATACTACATTACCCCTACATCAACTACCCCAATATACTACATCAACTACACCAACTACCCCAATATACTACATCAACTACACCAACTCCCCCAATATACTACATCAACTACACCAACTCCCCCAATATACTACATTAACTACCCCAATATACTACATCAACTACACCAACTACCCCAATATACTACATTAACTACCCCAATATACTACATTACCCCTACACCAACTCCCCCAATATACTACATCAACTACACCAACTCCCCCAATATACTACATCAACTACACCGACTCCCCCAATATACTACATCAACTACCCCAATATACTACATCAACTACACCAACTACCCCAATATACTACATCAACTACCCCAATATACTACATCAACTACACCAACTACCCCAATATACTACATTACCCCTACATCAACTACCCCAATATACTACATCAACTACACCAACTACCCCAATATACTACATTAACTACCCCAATATACTACATTACCCCTACACCAACTACCACAATATACTACATCAACTACACCAACTACCCCAATATACTACATCAACTACCCCAATATACTACATCAACTACACCAACTACCCCAATATACTACATTACCCCTACATCAACTACCCCAATATACTACATCAACTACACCAACTACCCCAATATACTACATTAACTACCCCAATATACTACATTACCCCTACACCAACTACCCCAATATACTACATCAACTACACCAACTACCCCAATATACTACATCAACTACCCCAATATACTACATCAACTACACCAACTACCCCAATATACTACATTACCCCTACATCAACTACCCCAATATACTACATCAACTACACCAACTACCCCAATATACTACATTAACTACCCCAATATACTACATTACCCCTACACCAACTCCCCCAATATACTACATCAACTACACCAACTCCCCCAATATACTACATCAACTACCCCAATATACTACATCAACTACACCAACTACCCCAATATACTACATTACCCCTACATCAACTACCCCAATATACTACATCAACTACACCAACTACCCCAATATACTACATTAACTACCCCAATATACTACATTACCCCTACACCAACTACCCCAATATACTACATCAACTACACCAACTACCCCAATATACTACATCAACTACCCCAATATACTACATCAACTACACCAACTACCCCAATATACTACATTACCCCTACATCAACTACCCCAATATACTACATCAACTACACCAACTACCCCAATATACTACATTAACTACCCCAATATACTACATTACCCCTACACCAACTACCCCAATATACTACATCAACTACACCAACTACCCCAATATACTACATCAACTACCCCAATATACTACATCAACTACACCAACTACCCCAATATACTACATTACCCCTACATCAACTACCCCAATATACTACATCAACTACACCAACTACCCCAATATACTACATTAACTACCCCAATATACTACATTACCCCTACACCAACTCCCCCAATATACTACATCAACTACACCAACTCCCCCAATATACTACATCAACTACACCAACTTCCCCAATATACTACATCAACTACACCGACTCCCCCAATATACTACATCAACTACACCAATATACTACATCAACTACACCGACTCCCCCAATATACTACATCAACTACACCGACTCCCCCAATATACTACATCAACTACACCAATATACTACATCAACTACACCAACTCCCCCAATATACTACATCAACTACACCAACTCCCCCAATATACTACATCAACTACACCGACTCCCCCAATATACTACATCAACTACCCCAATATACTACATCAACTACACCAACTACCCCAATATACTACATCAACTACCCCAATATACTACATCAACTACACCAACTACCCCAATATAACTACATTACCCCTACATCAACTACCCCAATATACTACATCAACTACACCAACTACCCCAATATACTACATTAACTACCCCAATATACTACATTACCCCTACACCAACTACCCCAATATACTACATCAACTACACCAACTACCCCAATATACTACATCAACTACCCCAATATACTACATCAACTACACCAACTACCCCAATATACTACATTACCCCTACATCAACTACCCCAATATACTACATCAACTACACCAACTACCCCAATATACTACATTAACTACCCCAATATACTACATTACCCCTACACCAACTACCCCAATATACTACATCAACTACACCAACTACCCCAATATACTACATCAACTACCCCAATATACTACATCAACTACACCAACTACCCCAATATACTACATTACCCCTACATCAACTACCCCAATATACTACATCAACTACACCAACTACCCCAATATACTACATTAACTACCCCAATATACTACATTACCCCTACACCAACTACCCCAATATACTACATCAACTACACCAACTACCCCAATATACTACATCAACTACCCCAATATACTACATCAACTACACCAACTACCCCAATATACTACATTACCCCTACATCAACTACCCCAATATACTACATCAACTACACCAACTACCCCAATATACTACATTAACTACCCCAATATACTACATTACCCCTACACCAACTCCCCCAATATACTACATCAACTACACCAACTCCCCCAATATACTACATCAACTACACCAACTCCCCCAATATACTACATCAACTACACCAACTTCCCCAATATACTACATCAACTACACCGACTCCCCCAATATACTACATCAACTACACCAATATACTACATCAACTACACCGACTCCCCCAATATACTACATCAACTACACCGACTCCCCCAATATACTACATCAACTACCCCAATATACTACATCAACTACACCGACTACCCCAATATACTACATCAACTACACCAACTCCCCCAATATACTACATCAACTACACCGACTCCCCCAATATACTACATCAACTACCCCAATATACTACATCAACTACACCAACTACCCCAATATACTACATCAACTACCCCAATATACTACATCAACTACACCAACTACCCCAATATACTACATTACCCCTACATCAACTACCCCAATATACTACATCAACTACACCAACTACCCCAATATACTACATTAACTACCCCAATATACTACATTACCCCTACACCAACTACCCCAATATACTACATCAACTACACCAACTACCCCAATATACTACATCAACTACCCCAATATACTACATCAACTACACCAACTACCCCAATATACTACATTACCCCTACACCAACTCCCCCAATATACTACATCAACTACACCAACTCCCCCAATATACTACATCAACTACACCAACTTCCCCAATATACTACATCAACTACACCGACTCCCCCAATATACTACATCAACTACACCAATATACTACAGTGGTGTGAAAAAGTGTTTGCCCCCTTCCTCATTTCCTGTTCCTTTGCATGTTTGTCACACTTAAGTGTTTCGGAACATCAAACCAATTTAAACAATAGTCAAGGACAACACAAGTAAACACAAAATGCAATTTGTAAATGAAGGTGTTTATTATTAAAGGTGAAAAAAAATCCAAACCATCATGGCCCTGTGTGAAAAAGTGATTGCCCCCCTTGTTAATACATACTATAACTGTGGTTGTCCACACCTGAGTTCAATTTCTCTAGCCACACCCAGGCCTGATTATTGCCACACCTGTTCACAATCAAGGCATCACTTAAATAGGAGCTGCTTGACACAGTAAGGTCCACCAGAAGATCCTTAAAAGCTACACATCATGCCGAGAGCCAAAGAAATTCAGGAACAATTGAGAAAGAAAGTAATTGAGATCTATCAGTCTGGAAAGGGTTATAAAGCCATTTCCAAAGCTTTGGGAATCCAGCGAACCACAGTGAGAGCCATTATCCACAAATGGCGAAGACATGGAACAGTGGTGAACCTTCCCAGGAGTGGCCGGCCACCCAAAATTACCCCAAGAGCGCAGCGACGACTCATCCAAGAGGTCACAAAAGACCCCACAACAACGTCCAAGGAACTGCAGGCCTCACTTGCCTCAGTTAAGGTCAGCGTTCATGCCTCCACCATCAGGAAAAGACTGGGCAAAAATGGCCTGCATGGCAGAGTTCCAAGGAGAAAACCACTGCTGAGCAAAAAGAACATCAAAGCTCGTCTCAATTTCTCCACAACACATCTTGATGATCCCCAAGACTTTTGGGACAACATTCTGTGGACCGATGAGACAAAAGTGGAACTCTTTGGAAGGTGTGTGTCCAAGTATATCTGGCGTAGAAGGAACACTGCATTTCATAAAAAGAACATTATACCAACAGTAAAATATGGTGGTGGTAGTGTGATGGTCTGGGGCTGTTTTGCTGCTTCAGGACCTGGAAGACTTGCCGTGATAAAAGGAACTATGAATTCTGCTGTCTACCAAGAGATCCTGAAGGAGAATGTCCGACCATCTGTTCGTGTACTCAAGCTGAAACGAACTTGGGTTCTGCAGCAGGACAATGATCCTAAACACACCAGCAAGTCCACCACCGAATGGCTGAAGAAAAACAAAATGAAGACTTTGGAGTGGCCTAGCCAAAGTCCTGACCTGAATCCTATTGAGATGTTGTGGTATGACCTTAAATAGGCCGTTCATGCTCGAAAACCCTCTAATGTAACTGAATTAGGACAATTCTGCAAAGATGAGTGGGCCAAAATTCCTCCAGGACGCTGTAAAAGCCTCATTGCACGTTATCGCAAACGCTTGGTTGCAGTTGTTGCTGCTAAGGGTGGCCCAACCAGTTATTAGGTTTAGGGGGCAATCACTTTTTCACACAGGGCCATGATGGTTTGGATTTTTTTCACCTTTAATAATAAACACCTTCATTTACAAATTGCATTTTGTGTTTACTTGTGTTGTCCTTGACTATTGTTTAAATTGGTTTGATGTTCCGAAACACTTAAGTGTGACAAACATGCAAAAGAACAGGAAATGAGGAAGGGGGCAAACACTTTTTCACACCACTGTACATCAACTACACCGACTCCCCCAATATACTACATCAACTACACCGACTCCCCCAATATACTACATCAACTACACCGACTCCCCCAATATACTACATCAACTACACCGACTACCCCAATATACTACATTACCCCTACACCAACTACCCCAATATACTACATCAACTACACCAACTACCCCAATATACTACATTACCCCTACATCAACTACCCCAATATACTACATCAACTACACCAACTACCCCAATATACTACATCAACTACCCCAATATACTACATTACCCCTACATCAACTACCCCAATATACTACATCAACTACACCAACTACCCCAATATACTACATTAACTACCCCAATATACTACATTACCCCTACACCAACTCCCCCAATATACTACATCAACTACACCAACTCCCCCAATATACTACATCAACTACACCGACTCCCCCAATATACTACATCAACTACACCGACTCCCCCAATATACTACATCAACTACACCAATATACTACATCAACTACACCGACTCCCCCAATATACTACATCAACTACACCGACTCCCCCAATATACTACATCAACTACCCCAATATACTACATCAACTACACCAACTACCCCAATATACTACATCAACTACCCCAATATACTACATCAACTACACCGACTACCCCAATATACTACATCAACTACCCCAATATACTACATCAACTACACCGACTACCCCAATATACTACATCAACTACCCCAATATACTACATCAACTACACCGACTACCCCAATATACTACATCAACGACCCCAATATACTACATCAACTACCCTAATATACTACATCAGCTACATCAACTACCCCAATATACTACATCAACTACACCGACTACCCCAATATACTGCATCAACTACCCCAATATACTACATCAACTACCCCAATATACTATATCAGCTGCATCAACTACCCCAATATACTACATTAACTACACCACCTACCCCAATATACTACATCAACTACATCAACTACACCAATATACTACATTACCCCTACCCCAATATACTACATCAACTACACCACCTACCCCAATATACTACATCAACTACACCAATATACTACATTACCCCTACACCAATATACTACATAAACTACCCCAATATACTACCTCAACTACACCAATATACTACATCAACTACCCCAATATAATACATCAACTACTCCAATATACTACATCAACTACCCCAATATACTACATTACCCCTACACCAACTCCCCCAATATACTACATCAACTACACCAACTACCCCAATATACTACATCAACTACACCGACTACCCCAATATACTACATCAACTACCCCAATATACTACATCAACTACATTAACTACCCCAATATACTACATCAACTACATCAACTACCCCATTATACTACATTAACTACCCCAATATACTACATTACCCCTACACCAACTCCCCCCATATACTACATCAACTACACCAATTACCCCAATATACTACATCAACTACACCGACTACCCCAATATACTACATCATCTACCCCAATATACTACATCAGCTACATCAACTACCCCAATATACTACATCAACTACACAGACTACCCCAATATACTACATCAACTACATCAATATACTACATCAGCTACATCAACTACCCCAATACACTACATCAACTACACCACCTACCCCAATATACTACATCAACTACACCAATATACTACATTACCCCTACACCAATATATTACATCGACTACATCAACTACTCCAATCTACTACATCAACTACACCAATATACTTCATCAACTACCCCAATATACTACATCAACTACACCAATATACTACATCAACTACACCAATTTACATCAACTTTACCAATATACTACATCGACTACCCCAATATACTACATTACCCCTATATTGACCGCCCCAATTTACTACATGAACCCTACACCACCTACCCCAATATACTACATTTCCCCTACACCACCTACCCCAATATACTACATTACCCCTATAATGACCGCCCCAATTTACTAGACTACACCTACACCAATATACTTCAGTAGCCCTACACCAACTACCCCAATATAATACAGTACCCCTACACCAAATGCCCCCATATGCTACAGTAGCCCTACAGCAACTAGCCCAATATAATATAGTTCCCCTACACCACCTACCCCATATACTACAGTGCCCCTACACCACCAACCCCAATATACTACATTACCCCTATACTGACCTCCCCAATTTACTAGACTACACCTGTATACTACAGTACCCCTTTAGCAACTACCCCAATATACTACAGTACCCCTACACCAACTACCCCAATATACTACAGTACCCCTACACCACCTACCCCAATATACTACAGTACGCCTACACCACCTATTTTAATATGCTACATTACCCCTACACCACCTACCCCAATATACTACTGACCGCCCCAATTTACTAGACTACACCTACACTAATATACTACATTACCCCTACACCACCACCCCCTATATACTACATTACCCCTACACCTCCTAACCCTATATACTACATTACCCCTATACTGACCGCCCCACTTTTTTGCACAGGTTAGTTAGTATAGGTTTTCGGAGGGGGGGAGGGGGCAATCTTAAGTCTAGTTAGGTGTATAGCCAGAATTACACATTAAATAACCTGCCCTGGCCCTGGCCCTGCTGTGAAGTGGCCCATCTGTGTAATGTAGACAACCTACTACAGCAACACTGATATTTACAAAGAAAACAGCGTGTTTACATTGCAAACAAAATTACATTTCCCAGCTGATTCATTCTGTTTGCAAACAAACAGCCTGGGTTTCCATTCATCTATACCAGACCATTGTCCTAGATAAGAGTCTGGAATGGATTTTAAGGAGTAGCTCCAAGCAAACATCAAGAAAAAAGAAAGGACTATGGTCCCCCTAAAAAACAAAAGCTGACCCTTATCTGAAGATGCAGCCTCCTGGTAGGCAAGGGAGGAAGGAGGAGGAATATGCGGTTCTCCTGAACCATATCAGGTCACAAGCCTTCAACATTAGGCCACATGTCCTCAACATGTTGATGAGGGCAAGGAGCTCTTCCCCAAAACCCTGGCCCAATGGTTATGGGGGTCTCCTGGTAAAGCAACTTGTCTACGTGTTGATGAGGACAAGGGCCTCCTCCCTACAACCCTGCTTCAGTGTTTATGGGGGGTCTGCAGGCAAGGGGCTTAACGGATCCTTATCTGAGCATGCAGCCTCCTGGCAGGCCAGGGAGGTGGAATATGCGGTCCATCTCGCCTGAATCATACCAGGCCACATGCCCCCCCAAAAATCAAAATCAGACCCTTATCTGAACATGCAGCCTCCTGGTAGACCGGGGAGGAAGGAGGAGGAATATGCGGTCCCTCCCTCTTGAAACATATCTAGCCACATGCCTTCAACATGGAGCCACATGCCCTCGACATGTTGATGAGGGCAAGGAACTCGTCCCCAAAACTCTG
Organism: Lithobates pipiens; assembly: GCF_037356315.1. Taxonomy (NCBI): domain Eukaryota; kingdom Metazoa; phylum Chordata; class Amphibia; order Anura; family Ranidae; genus Lithobates; species Lithobates pipiens. Next base: position 640,538,793 of record NW_027507903.1, read on the forward strand.
GCCCAATGGTTATGGGAGTCCTCTGGCAAAGCAATGTATCTCTATGTTGATGAGGACAGGGGCCTCCTCCCCACAACCCTGGTTCAGTTGTTATGGGGGTCTGCAGGCAGGGGGCATACCGGATCCTTATCTGAGCATTCAGCCTCCTGGCAGGCCAGGGAGGAAAGGGGGGGGGGAGTGATATGTGGTCCCTCCCTCCCGAACCATACCAGGCCACATGCCTTTAGCATAAGACCACATGCCCTCAACATGTTAAGGAGGACAAGGACCTCTTTCCCACAACCCTGGTCCAGTGTTTATGGGGTCCTGTAGGCAGGGGGCTTTGTGGATGGTTATCTGAGCATGCAGCCTCCTGGTAGGCCAGGAAAGAAAGGGAGGGGGGGAGAGAAAGTGCGGTTTCTCCCTCCTGAACCATACCAGGCCACATGCCCCCAACATGAGGGGCTACATGCCCTCAACATGGGGCTACATGCCCTCAACATGTTGATGAGGACATGGGCCTCTTTCCCACAATCATGGCCCAGTGGTTATGGGGGTTTTCAGGCAGGAGGCTTATCGGTCCCTTATCCGAGCATGCAACCACCTGGCAGGCCAGAGAGGAAAGGGGGGCATGTGCGGTCCCTCTCTCCTGAACCATACCAGGTCACATGCCCTCAACATGTTAGTGTGGACACGGCCCTCTTTTCCACAACCATGGCTCAATGGTTATGGGGGTTTGCATGCAGGGGGGTTACCGGACCCTTATCCGAGCATGCAGCCTCCTGGCAGGCCAGAGAGGAAAGGGGAAGGGGTTGGGGGATGTGCGGTCCCTCTCTCCTGCAACCATATCAGGCCACATGCCCTCAAAATGGGGCCACATGCCCTCAACATGTTAATGAGGACAAGGGCCTCTTCCTCACAACCCTGGCCCAGTTGTTATGGGGGTCTGCAGAGAGGGGGTTTATGGCAATCTGGAGATCCCTTTAACAATAAGGAGACACCCAGATAGCACCCCATGTGAATCGGTAATGGGTACATAATATGCCCAAACAACCAAGGTTCAGTCCAAACGTATTCAGTAAGCTCAACCCTAACACTGACTACCGCAATATACTACACTACATCTACACCGACTACCCTATTACACTATGCTATGCCTACACCAAAATCTCCAATATACTATACTACACCTACACTGTCTACCACAATGTACTGAAATGATAACTACACCTAGACATCTAGGTGTAGTTATACACCTAACTACACCTAGACCTACATCTTACAACTAGTGTAATCTACACAGCACCAGCACAGGTTACTCCAGTATACTACACCTACACCAAGTTCACCAATATAGAACATACCTAAGACCACTACCATGTATACTATACTACACTACATCAGGGTTTCTCAGCCAGGGTTCCATGGAACCCTTGGGTTCCTCCAGAGGTTGTTAGGGGTTCCTTGAGCAATTATTGCCTCTCAGATAAGTTCCCACTGACACCCTTGATTTTTGTGGCTAATTGTAAGGGGGTAATTCTTCCCAATGACCTCAAGTGTAAGGAGAATCCTTCCCACTGCCCATCATACTAATGTATTATGAGTTGTAGATATAGTCAATTTAGCAGGCGTTCTCCAAAACCGGAAAGTTATTTCAATGGTTTTCCTGTGTTGAAAAGGTTGAGAAAGTCTCTACTACACTAATAAACTATACTGCACTGACTAGCCCAAGATTTGACAGCACGCCTACACTTACAACCCCAGTACACTGCACCTCTAGTACATGTAGCTGGTAGCCAAGGGCCAATGGCTGCTCTCAATGGATGTGTAGTGATCCTCTCTCCTTCTCAGGTGCCATCTACAATGAGCTTCGGGAAGAAACGAAGTGGCTTTCAGATTACCAGCGTCACCAGTGACTACCAACCATCCTCGCCATTATCACCGATCTCGCCAAACCTCTCTGCACGCTCTCCATCCCCGACACTGCCTAATGGTCCTCGCTCGCCTCCCACTTCCCGCTTCCGCCTAGTACGCCTGGACCAGGCCTCTCTCAATGGAGGTCGGAAGTACCAGAAAGGACGATGGACTTGCGTGGACTTTTACCAGCTGGAGGCGGAGGCCCAGCACAGAGCAGGGGCCGGGCACTCCCTAGATTCTGGACTCCCTCGAGCTGCCCCAGCCCTACCACCCTTACTGCTTTCACCAGGGGCAAAAGGTCAGCAGGCTCCCAGGTCTCAAGGAGCACCGATAATCACAGGAGTGACAGAAATGGAGAAGACAGCTCAGGTAAGGACGGGTTTTACAGGTAGTTTTTTTTTTTCACAATCCCATAACTTTCTGTCCATCCTTCTTCCACTTCTAGGTGGCTCCACTAGCATTGTTCAGTCTATTCTCTGGGTACCTACCCGGGAGACACTACTAGTCATAGAGGACAGAGGTCCATATTCAGAAGACCTAGCTTTATTGCAATAATACAACTCCATAAGCCCTCTATGTGATAGCATAATGGACATGACAGGTTCAATTTAAGGAGACAACAGGGGTCTATTAGACCCCTAATGTCAGTTATGGACCCTAGTGAAGCTGACCAAGCTCAGATCATGCTTGATCAGCTGCATCCCTGGCCACAGAATCTAGAAAATGACAGTTCTGAACCCGGAAGTGATAATACACATCGCTTCTGTGTTCATGAACCCATGGAGAGATCAACAAATGGATGTTCTCTGATCTTCCTCCACTCTACTGCCAAAACACCATCCATGGCACTGCCAGTTACGGAGGAAAGAGGTCCATACTAAGAAGACCTTTATTACAATAATATATCCCCTATGTGATAGCATAATAGACATGACAAGTGTGATTTAAGGAGACATCATGGGTCTATTAGACCCCTAATGTCATACAGCAGCCAGAGAATGAAAGTTCTGAACCCGGAAGTGACTTAATACACATCGCTTCTGTGTTCATCAACCCATGGAGAGATCAACAAATGGATGTTCTCTGAGCTTCCTCCACTCTACCTCCAACACCATCCATGGCACTGCCAGTTATGGAGGAAAAAGGTCCATACTAAGAAGACCTTTATTACAATAATATATCCACTATGTGATAGCATAATAGACATGACAAGTGTGATTTAAGGAGACATCAGGGGTCTATTAAACCCCTAGAGTCATACAGCAGCCAGAGAATGAAAGTTCTGAACCCGGAAGTGACTTAATACACATCGCTTCCATGTTCATCAACCCATGGAGAGATCAACAAATGGGTGTTCTCTGATCTTCCTCCACTCTACCGCCAACACCATCTATGGCACTGCCAGTTATGGAGGAAAGACATCCATACTAAGAAGACCTTTATTACAATAATACATCCCTATTTGAAAGCATAATAGACATGACAAGTCTGATTTAAGGAGACATCAGGGGTCTATTAGACCCCCAATGTCATACAGTAGCCAGAGAATGAAAGTTCTGAACCCGGAAGTGACTTAATACACATCGCTTCTGTGTTCCTCAACCCAAGATCAACAAATGGATGTTCTCTGATCTTCCTCCACTCTACCGCCAACACCATCCATGGCACTGCCAGTTATGGAGGAAAGAGGTCCATACTAAGAAGACCTTTATTACAATAACACATCCCCTATGAAAGCATAATAGACATCACAAGTGTAATTTAAGGAGACATCATGGGTCTATTAGACCCCTAATGTATACAGCAGCCAGAGAATGAAAGTTCTGAACCCGGAAGTGACTTAATACACATCACTTCTGTGTTCCTCAACCTATGGAGAGATCAACAAATGGATGTTCTCTGAGCTTCCTCCACTCTACTGCCAACACCATCCATGGCACTGCCAGTTACAGAGGAAAGAGGTCCACACTAAGAAGACCTTTATTATAATAATACATCCCCTATGTGATAGCATAATAGACATCACAAGTCTGATTTAAGGAGACATCAGGGATCTATTAGACCCCTAATGTATGCCCAGGATACATGGCAGTCAGGCAAGGGGGAAGGGGGGGTGCCATGGCATCCAAAAGTAAAGTTCTTTCTATTGAACCCAGAAGTGACTTTATACACGTTACCTCCATGTTCATTAACTGGTGAGAGGGGGGCTCAGCGAATGAATGTTTTCTGATCTCCCTCTGCTCTACTGTCAACACCCACCATGCCAGGGCTGGGCACACAGAAGTGACAGCCGAGCCCAGGAGACATGGCAGGGGTAGTTGGGTAATGAGGTGGGGGGGGGGGGTTGGGTGCTACAGCAGCCAGGCGTAAAGTCCTTGCTATCATCTACTGTTTATGAATGGCGCTGGTAGGCAGGTGGACGTCAATCAGAATACCACACGGGTATCACATGCAGTTTGTCAATGTTAATACTCATCGGTAACATAATAAGCCTTGGCAGCAAACGAATCCTGGAATCCAAGCCATCGACATAAGATGATATAATGGTGTTGCAATGCTGAGAAGAAACACCAAGTATAGTACTTAGCTGGAGCCATGGTCGTCTCCAAAGATGGAATAAATGTGTGTTAACCCCTGGCAGCAACAACGCATTTCGACCAGATCTGGGTCTTCTTCAAGTCACTACTGAAGGGGAATATACCTACCCCCCCCCCCCCCCATGATGAAAACATGAGTTAACCCTAAGGGGGCTGATTATTAATCGTTTGTTGCACAAATGTCAGAAGCACTTGTGCAAGTTGAGTGAAATGTCCCGTACTCTTTCTAAGAGATTGATGATTGTATCGTCAGCTCCACCTAGTGGCCGAAATGTGGCATTCCAGAAAACGATAACACATTTTGGCTACTACGTGATGATACGGGCATTAATCTCTGCGGAAAACATACATGACATTTTATTCAACGGGCCCAAGTGCTTCTAACATTTGTGCGTTGAATATCATATAAATAGACCCCTTAGAGTTAAACAATTAAAATCATTAACCGCTTGCTTACCGGCACTTTCACCCCCTTCCTGCCCAGGCCAATATTCAGCTTTCAGCGCTGTCGCATTTTGAATGACGATTGCGCGGTCATGCTGCACTGTACCCCTATGACATTTTTATATATTGTTTTTCACACAAATAGAGATTTCTTTTGGTGGTATTTAATCACCACTGGGGCTTTTATTTATTTATAGACAGAAAATTCATTGTAGGTCTTATTTTCAGGGTAGGGCTTATTTTCAGGGAAACAGGGTATGGCTTATTTGGGGGGTAGGGCTTATATTTCAGCCAACACGACAATCACACTAGGTCTTATTTTTGGGGAAACAGGGTAGCACAACCCCCCTCCAATTTCCCCTCCTAGCATAAATACCCCATAAATCATCCCTACTAGCAAAAATCCCCCCCAAAAAATGCAATAAATCACCCCTCCTAGCACAAATCCTCTACACTTGAAATTTCCCCTTCAAGCACAAATCCTCTCCTCCATTCCGACTCCCCACTCTCAGCACAAATTCTCCCCCCAATTCCCCTTCTACTAGCACCCCCCCCCCAATTACCCCCCCTAGCATAAATACCCCATAAATCAACCCTACTAGCACAAATCCACCCCCCCAAATAAAAATAAATCACCCCTCCTAGCACAAATCCTCTACACTTGAAATTTCCCCTTCAAGCACAAATCCTCTCCTCCATTCCGAATCCCCACTCTCAGCACAAATTCTCCCCCCAATTCCCCTTCTACTAGCACCCCCCCCCCCCAATTTCTCCCCCTAGCATAAACACCCCATAAATCAACCCTACTAGCACAAACCCCCCCCCCCCCAATAAAAATAAATCACCCCTCCTAGCGCAAATCCTCTACACTTGAAATTTACCCTTCAAGCACAAATCCTCTCCCCTCACTCTGAATCCCCCCTTCTCATAACAAATTCTCCCCCCTTCTACTAGCACAAATCCCCCCGCCCCATTTCATCTCCTAGCATAAATATCCCATAAATCATCCCTACTAGCACAAATCCCCCCCCCCCCAAAAAAAATAAAAAAATAAGTCACCCCTTCAAGTACAAATCTTCTCCCCCCCTCTCAGCACAAATTCTCCACCCAATTCCCCTTCTACTAGCACAACTCCCCCCCCCCCCCCCATTTCCCCTCCTAGCATAAATACCCCATAAATCATCCCTACTAGCACAAATTCCCCCCCCAAATAAAATCCCCTCCTAGCGCAAACTCCTCAAATCCCCCCTCCTAGCACAAATCCTCTGCTCCCATCTCCCCCTCCCACACAAATTCCCCCACATCACCATTCCTAGCACACACCCCTAATTTCCCCTCCTAGATCAATTCTTATCCCCTGCCACCCTCCAATTTCCTTTTACCAACACAAATCTCCCCACCCCAATCTGATGATACCAGTGCCCGAGGGCAGCCGCCTCTCCCACCCACCCCTTGTCCCGGCCCTGGGCTGCACTGATGGGCACTGATAGGTGACACTGATGAGGTAGCACTGATGGGCACTGATAGGCGGCACTGAAGGGTACTGAGAGGTGGCACTGATTGGCACTGATAAGTGGCACTGATGGGCTCTGATTGATGACACTGATAATTAGTCACTGATGGGTACTGATTGGCAGCACTGGTGGGCACTGATATGTGGCACCGGTGAACACTGATGGGCACTGATAGGCGGCACTGATGAGGCGGCACTGATGGTCGGCACTGATAGGCGGCACTGATAGGCAGCACTGATAGGTGACACTGTTGATTGGCAGCACTGATAGGTGGCACTGGTGGGCACTGATTGGTGGCACAGGTGGGCACTGATAGGTGGCACTGGTGGGTACTGATTGACGGCACTGGTGGGCATTGATAGGTGGCACTGGTAAGGACTGATGGGCACTGATTAAGCTGCACTGATGGGCACTGATAAGGCAGCTCTGATAGACAGCACTGATAGGCAGCACTGATGGGCACTGACAGGTGGCACTGATGGGCACTGATAGGTGACCTTGTTGATTGGCAGCACTAATGGGCACTGATAGGTGGCACTGGTTGGCACTGATAAGTGGCACTGGTGGACGCTGATAGGTGGCACTGGTTGGAACCGATTAGCAGCACTGGTGGTCACAGGTCGGGACCTATGTCCCTGTAACAGAAGCCGGTTACCGGCTTACTTCTATTCACCTCACGATGATCGTGAGAAGAAAAAAATACGATAACCGGCTTTTGTTTACTTTCATGATCAGCTGTTATTGGCTGAGAGTTGATCACGTGGTAAAGGGCCGCTGTGATCACGTGGTAAAGGGCCGCTGTGATTGGCCCTTTGCCTGTTCTGTGATCAGCCGATTCCGACAGACTCGACCACAGGAGGACGTCTATTAACGCCCTCCCGGCACCGGAGGCCCGCGCTGTAGACGTCTTTCGTCTATAGCACGGGGCGGAAAGTGGTTAAAGGGTAAGTTGAAGGAAGGTGATCTCCAACTCCAAGTATTCTGGCCACCCCCTTGGATCCCAGCCACACACGTAAGACGATATAACGATGATGCAATCCTGAGGATAAACACAAAGGGGTTGATTTACTAAAACTGGAGAGAGCAAAATCTGGTGCAGCTGTGCATAGAAGCCAATCCGCTTCCAGGTTTGTTTATCAAAGCTTAACCCCTTCGTGACCATGCTATAGCCGGCTTTGCCGGGAGGCCTTCATATGACCTCCTCCTGTGCTCACACGGCACCCATCGGCAGGGATTGGTGTAAAGAGCCAATCGCGGCGGCTCTTTACCACGTGATCAGCTATGTCCAATCACAGGATTTGCCGGTTATCGTGACAGCGCACGAGGAGGGGGGAGCCGAAAAACCGGCAAATCCACACAGGGGACATCTGCACTGACAATCATTAGTCCAGCCCCAACAGTGCCCACCAGTGCTGCCAATCTGTGCCCACCAGTGCTGCCAATCATTGGCAGTCAGTGCCCAGTGATGTCTGTCAGTGCCAATCGGTGCTGCCTATCAGTGATGCCTATCAGTACCCATCAGTGCCAGCTATCAGGGCCCATCTATGCCACCTATCAGTGCTGTCCACTATGGATACATATCAGTATAGCCTCATCAGTGCCTCCTCATCAAGTGCACATCAGTGCCGCCTCATCAGTGCCGCCTATCAGTGCCCATCAGTGCAGCCTCTAAGAAAAAAAAATTTCCCCCAAATTTTTGGTCTTTTTTCATTTATTTAGCAAAAAATAAAAACCCAGTGGTGATTTATTACCCCCCAAAAGAAAGCTCTATCTGTCTTAAAAAAAATTATAACAATTTTGTTTGGGTACAGGGTTTCATGGCTGCGTCATAGTCATTCAAAGTGTGACAGAGCTGAAAGCTGGAAATTGGCCTGGGCAGGAAGGGGGTGAAAATGCCCGGTAGGCAAGTGGTCTAATTGAACAAGCTGAACGTAGAGACTGATTGGCTACCATGCACAGTCAGAGTTTGCACTTTCCCATTCTATTAAAATCAACCCCAAAGTGTAGTACTTAGTGGGAGTGAGGTACGTATCCAAAGTTTGATACCCCACAAATAAACTTTGACTTTATCCTCCGGAGGGCAACACCATTATATCACTGAGACCCAAAATACCCAAAGCACCCCTCCGAGCTCCATCAAAATCAACCAGCTTCCCGAGGGCCCGTCTTGCCCGGGTCATAAAAATGTAATCCTGAAAAAGTGGACACCAAAAAGCTGCCGGGATCTAAGTGTATTTTTGGCAGGCAGTCAACATCGTAGGTTGGGGGCTTGTCCGGGATGGCCTGGGCTTAGAGTAAGTGGGTTGAATGATGAGGGAGGACATCTAGTGGCAGGAAATAGTACTGCGGGGAAAATCCCAAGCAGGAGCTCGGGGGCCGAGCGGTGGCCGGCCGTCACTGACCGCGAGCATCCGCGGCTCTCCCGGGCTTGTGGAACCCTCCATGACCCGTGCCAGGCTGGCCGGAAGTTAATAGTGTGGTGTAATTTTATCTTTGAATTGGCTATTCATTTTGATCTTGTTATTTTTGGCTGGCAATCTGCATCATACATCCTTCCTCTCCACTTCATCCAATCAGAGGAAGAAGCAGCAGAAGGAGCCAATCAGTTTATGGGTTGATGGGTGGAAAGAACAGAGTGACAGAGAGATAAACTCATCACTGCGCTGCTTCTCCTTTCACTGCCCAGTCACAGGTTGGGGGCTTGTCCGAGATGGCCTGGGCTTAGAGGAAGTGGTTTGAATGATGAGGGAGGACATCTAGTGAAAGTAAACAGTACTGCAGGGAAAATCTCTGGCTTGAAGGTGTATAGTGCAGCAAAAGCTGGTGTAATTCTATCTGTTAATTGGTCATTCATTTTGAGCTTGTTATTTTTGGCAGGCAGTCAGCATCATACCTTCCTCCTCTCTACCTCGTTCAATCAGAGGAAGAAGTAGCAGGAGGAGCCAATCAGTTTATGGTTTGATAGGTCGAAAAAGAACAGAGTGACGGAGAGATAAACTCATCACTGTGCTGCTTCTCCTTTCTCTGCCCAGTCACAGGTTGGGGGCTTGTCCGGGGTGGCCTGGGCTTAGAGAAAGTGGGTTGAATGATGAGGGAGGACATCTAGTGAAAGAAAACAGTACTGCAGAGAAAATCTCTGGCTTGAAGGTGTATAGTGCAGCAAAAGCTGGTGTAATTCTATCTGTTAATTGGCCATTCACTTTGAGCTTGTTATTTTTGGCAGGCAGTCAGCATCATACCTTCCTCCTCTCTACCTCGTTCAATCAGAGGAAGAAGTAGCAGGAGGAGCCAATCAGCTTATGGTTTGATAGGTGTAAAGAACAGAGTGACAGAGAGATGAGCTCATCACTGCGCTGCTTCTCCTTTCTCTGCCCAGTCACAGGTTGGGGGCTTGTCCGGGATGGCCTGGACTTAGAGGAAGTGGGTTGAATGTGAGGGAGGGCATCTAGTGGCAGGAAAAAGTACTGCAGGGAAAATATCTGTTTTGAAGGTGTATAGTGCCGCAAAAGCTGGTGTAATTTTAGCTTTGAATTGGCTTTTGTTTTTGATTTTGTTCATTTTGATTAGGGGTCTGTTTTAATTTACCCCTAAAGGCTGCTCTTTGCAATGTGTTTTGGTCCTGAAGAAGAGGGGGAGCGCCAGCCTCCAAACACATAGGAGTGTACAACTCATCTCACAATTTAGTGACCAGCCATTAAACCTGCATCTTTTGGTGCTGATATCCAAGAGCGCTGCGGGTGCACAATTATATAAGTACTGTGGTGTGTGGCCCATCGGCCTATTTCCTCGAAAGGTCGGATGTTATTCTTAGTACAGAATAGAGTGAAACAGGAAAATACGGTCACTAGATGAAGCTGATAGGAAATAAATACTCAGCTCCATCTAGTGACCATAATGCAGTATGTTCCCAAACCACTCCAATCAGTATGTATGAATAACATTTGACCTGGAGAGAAAAGAGTCTGAGAACATTGTGCTGCTCCTTCTTTGCCTAGTCTGAACTCAGATTTAGATACCCAACATGGCTTGCCTAAAAAAAAAAAAAATGTTATGACATATCATTGAATACAGAGCTGCACTGATTTGTGTCTGCTATGTCAGCCTGGAGCTCAGCTGTAGAACTAAGACCTCGTACCCGTTTCTTCTATCCGGAGACCCCCTTCTGTGCTACTTATTTTCATTTGCGAGAAGATGACTTGCTTATGTTTGTTTATGTTCGACCTCGATTGTTAGGACAAAGGGGGCCTGTCATTAAATGTCATTAAGTGGGGTAATAACGTCCCTATTTCCTGCCTTATATAATAACAATGAAAGTAAATATTCCTGACATGAACATCTTTGTGTATATGAATAGAAGGAAAAAAGGAAGGATGTGGGACTTTGTAACATCCCCCTGGTTTTGTTTCCCCTTTCATCAATGGTGTGCTCAGAGGTCTATTTATAAATCTCCAATGTCCTTTAATGCAAAAGTTGACCCTCAATGGGCACAATTAGATCTGTATACAGCGCCTCTTGGCTCGATTTCTCAGGTTTCTCCCAGGCCAGGCCAATCTACGGCTCCTCTGGGCTTGATTGCTCAGGTTTCTCCCAGGCCTGGCCAATCTACGGCTCCTCTGGGCTTGATTGCTCAGGTTTCTCCCAGGCATGGCTAATCTACGGCTCCTCTGGGCTTGATTGCTCAGGTTTCTCCCAGGCCTGGCTAATCTACGGCTCCTCTGGGCTTGATTGCTCAGGTTTCTCCCAGGCCTGGCCAATCTACGGCTCCTCTGGGCTTGATTTCTAAGGTTTCTCCCAGGCCTGGCCAATCTATGGCTCCTCTGGGCTTGATTGCTCAGGTTTCTTCTAGGCCTGGCCAATCTACGGCTCATCTGGGCTTGATTTCTCAGGTTTTTCCTGGGCCTGGGCAATCAATCTACAGTTCCACTGGGCTTGATTGCTCAGGTTTCTGTCGGGCCTGGGCCTTGGCAATCTAGAGATCCACTGGGCTTGATTGCTCAAGCATCTCCCGACACAGGGCTGACCAATCTACAGCTCCTCAACCCCCCTTTGGCTTGGTTGCTCAGGTATCTACAGCTCCTCTGGGCTTGATTGCTCAGGTTCCTCCCGAGCCTGGCCAACCTACAGTTCCACTGGGCTTGAATGTTCAGGCTTCTGTCCGGCCTGGCCAATCCAAAGCTCCACTGGGCTTGATTGCTCAGGTTTCTCCCACACCCAGGCCTGGCCAATCTACAGCTCCTCTGTGTTTGATTGCTCAGGTTTCTCCCATGCCCGGCCAATCTACTGCTCCTCTGGGCCTGATTGCTAAGGCTTCCACTGGGCTATCTCCAGTTTCACTGGGCTTGATTGCTCAGGTTTTTGTGGAGCTTGGGCCTTGGCGATTTACTGGGCTTGATTGCTCAGGCATCTCCCGACCCAGGGGCTGACCAATCTACAGCTGCTCAACCCCCCTTTGGCTTGGTAGCTCAGGTTTCTCCTGGACTCGGGCCTTGCCAATCTACCGCTCCTCTGTGCTTGATTGCTCGGGTTTCTCCCAGGCCCGGCCAATCTACAGCTCCTCTGGGCCTGATTGCTAAGGTTTCTCCCGGGCCTGGCCAATCTACAGTTCCACTGGGCTTGATTGCTCAGGTTTCTGTCGGGCTTGGGCCTTGGCAATCTACTGGGCTTGATTGGTCAGCCCCTGGGTTGGTAGATGCCTGAGCAATCTACAGCTCCTCAACCCCCCTTTGACTTGGTTGCTCAGGTTTCTCCTGGACTTGGGCCTTGCCAATCTACAGCTCCTCTGTGCTTGATTGCTCAGGTTTCTCCCATGCCCGGCCAATCTACAGCTCCTCTGGGCCTGATTGCTAAGGTTTCTCCCGGGCCTGGCCAATCTACTGGGTTTGATTGCTCAGGTTTCTGTCGGGCTTGGGCCTTGGCAATCTATTGGGCTTGATTGCTCAGGCATCTCCCGACCCATTTGGCAGACCAATCCACAGCTCCTCAACCCCTCTTTGGCTTGGTTGCTCAGGTTTCTCCTGGACTCGGGCCTTGCCAATCTACAGCTCATCTGGGCTTGATTGCTCAGGTTTCTCCCGGGCCTGGCCAATCTACAGTTCCACTGGGCTTGATTGCTCAGGTTTCTGTCGGGCCTGGCCTTGGCAATCTAGAGGTCCACTGGGCTTGATTGCTCAGGCATCTGCCGACTCAGGGGCTGACCAATCTACAGCTCCTCAAGCCCCCTTTAGCGTGGTTGCTCAGGTTTCTCCTGGACTTGGGCCTTGCCAATCTATAGCTCCTCTGTGCTTGATTGCTCAGGTTTCTCCCAGGCCCAGACAATCTACAGCTCCTCTGTGCTTGATTGCTCAGGTTTCTCCCAGGCCCAGACAATCTACAGCTCCTCTGGGCTTGATTGCTCAGGTTTCCCACAGGTTCCAGGGCTGGCCAATCTACTGCTTCTCTGGGCTTGATTGCTCATGTTTCTGTCGGGCCTGGCCAATCTACAGCTCCCCTTTGGGCTTGATTGCTCGGGTTTCTCCCTGGCACAGGCTTGGCCAATCTACAGATGAAATTTGTTTTGGCACTGAATGGTATGACAGCAGAATAATTGTCACATGATGGGGGTGCAAAATGTCAGTCCTCTTCAAATGGCTAAAGAGAGATAACAAGTACTGTTTATAGACAGTAAAGTTAGATTAGACCCAAGAAAGAAGTACTGTAAAAAGGTTTCTAAATATGGTCTCTCTTCATAAGTAATGATGACAATGTAAATAAAGTATAATAAAAAAAACACAAATTAGATTTTAAAAATTTAAGAAAAAATATTTATATTGTGAATAAAAGTTAGGTTTTGAATAACTCTGATGTGGTAGACTGGCCACGTACGGTAAGTCACAAATCTTTATGCTGGACAAAGGAGTCCTTTTACAATAAAACTGCATATAGCCATTCGTCCAGGGAGCCTGCATGTACATTCGTTCTGTGCAAATTGGGCAAAAAATAAACAAAAAACCCACAGAATGTTCTTTAGGTTATTTTTTTTCTTCTGAACAAATTTATTTTTTGATTGAGGAGCAAAGGAAATATATATATATATATGTCTTTGTAACAAGAGATACAATATAACAATTCTAAAAAATGCTAGTAAATAAATGTAGAAGGTTACCTATACTTTCTAATTCCCTCTAGCATCCTCTAGCATTGTTATATTGTATCTCTGTAACCAGTGGTTACATTTATTTGCTAATTCCCTCTAGTGTTCTCCAGGACTGTAACATTGTATTTTTTTAACCAGTGGTTACATTTATTTGATAATTCCCTCTAGTGTTCTCCAGGACTGTAACATTGTATCTTTGTAACCAGTAGTTACATTTATTTGTAAATTCCCTTTAGAATTCTCTAGAAATGTCCATCTAGTATTCTCTAGAATTGTTATATTGCATCTCTGTAACCAATGCATTCATTTATTTGCTAATTCCCTCTAACGTCCCCTAGAATTTTCCATCTAGTATTCTCTAGAATTGGTAAATTGTATCTTTGTGCCCATTGGTTACATTTATTTTTCGAATTCCCTCTAGTGTTCTCTATGACTGTAACATTGTATCTCTGTAACCAGTAGTTACATTCATTTGCTAATTCCCTCTAGTGTTCTCTAGACTTGTTATATTATATCTCAGTAACTATTGGTTACATTTATTTTCTAATTCCCTCTAGTGTTCTCTACAACTGTAACATTGTATCTTTGTAACCAGTAGTTACATTTATTTTCTAATTCCCTCTAGCATTCTCTAGAACTGTTACATTGTATATGTGTAGCCAGTAGTTACATTTATTTGCAAATTCCCTCTAGCATTCTCTAGAAATGTCCATCTAGTATTCTCTAGAATTGTTATATTGCATCTCTGTAACCAACGCATTCCTCTACTTGCTAATTCCCTTTAACGTCCCCTAGAATTTTCCATCTAGTATTCTCTAGAATTGGTAAATTGTATCTTTGTGCCCATTGGTTACATTTATTTTTCGAATTCCCTCTAGTGTTCTCTATGACTGTAACATTGTATCTCTGTAACCAGTAGTTACATTCATTTGCTAATTCCCTCTAGTGTTCTCTAGACTTGTTATATTGTATCTCAGTAACTATTGGTTACATTTATTTTCTAATTCCCTCTAGTGTTCTCTACGACTGTAACATTGTATCTTTGTAACCAGTAGTTACATTTATTTTCTAATTCCCTTTAGCATTCTCTAGAACTGTTACATTGTATATGTGTAGCCAGTAGTTACATTTATTTGCAAATTCCCTCTAGCATTCTCTAGAAATGTCCATCTAGTATTCTCTAGAATTGTTATATTGCATCTCTGTAACCAACGCATTCCTCTACTTGCTAATTCCCTTTAACGTCCCCTAGAATTTTCCATCTAGTATTCTCTAGAATTGGTAAATTGTATCTTTGTACCCATTGGTTACATTTATTTTCGAATTCCCTCTAGTGTTCTTTAGGACTGTAACACTGTATCTCTGTGACCAGTAGTTACATTTATTTGCTAATTCCCTTTAGTGTTCTCTAGACTTGTTATATTGTATCTCAGTAATTATCAGTTACTTTGATTTACAAATTCCCTCTAGTGTTCTCTAGGACTGTAACATTGTATCTCTGTGACCAGTAGTTAAATACATTTGCTAATTCCCTCTAGCATTCTCTAGACTTGTTATGTTGTATCTCAGTAACTATTGGTTAATTGTATTTGCTAATTCCCTCTAGTGTTCTCTAGACTTGTATCTCAGTAACTATTGGTTACATTTATTTGCAAATTCCATCTAGTGTTCTCTACGACTTTAACATTGTATCTCTGTAACCAGTAGTTACATAAATTTGCTAATTCCCTCTAGCGTTCTCTAGACTTGTTATGTTGTATCTCAGTAACTATTGGTTAATTGTATTTGCTAATTCCCTCTAGTGTTCTTTAGACTTGTATCTCAGTAACTATTGGTTACATTTATTTGCTAATTCCCTCTAGTGTTCTCTAGGACTGTAACATTGTATCTCTGACCAGTAGATACATACATTTGCTAATTCCCTTTAGCGTTCTCTAGACTTGTATCTCAGTAACTATTGGTTACTTTTATTTGCTAATTCCCTCTAGTGTTCTCTAGACTTATATCTCAGTAACGATTGGTTAAATTTATTTGCTAATTCCCTCTAGTGTTCTCTAGGACTGTAACATTGTATCTCTGTGACCAGTAGATACATAAATTTGCTAATTCCCTCAAGCGTTCTCTAGACTTGTATCTCAGTAACTATTGGTTACTTTTATTTGCTAATTCCCTCTAGTGTTCTCTAGACTTGTATCTCAGTAACTACTGGTTACTTTTATTTGCTAATTCCCTCTAGCGTTCTCTAGACTTATATCTCAGTAACTATTGGTTAAATTTATTTGCTAATTCCCTCTAGTGTTCTCTAGGACTGTAACATTGTATCTCTGTGACCAGTAGATACATAAATTTGCTAATTCCCTCTAGTGTTCTCTAGACTTGTATCTCTGTAACTATCGGTTGCATTTATTTGCAAATTCCCTCTAGTGTTCTCTAGTACTGTAACTATTGTATCTCTGTGAGCACTAGTTACATAAATTTGCTAATTCCCTCTAGCGTTCTCTAGACTTGTTACATTGTATGTCAGTAATTATCGGTTTCTTTTATTTACAAATTCCCTCTAGTGTTCTCTAGGACTGTAACATTGTATCTCTGTGGCCAGTAATTACGTAAATTTGATAATTCCCTCTAGCGTTCTCTAGACTTGTTACATTGTATCTCAGTATGCTAATTCCCTCTAGTGTTCTCTAGGACTGTAACATTGTATCTCTGGTTACAAGGACATTGTGTATGGTTTTTTTCCCTATACTCCCCAGCTCCATCTGGTGGCCATAATGCAGTATTTACTTCTGCCCACAATAAAAGAACATTCCTTCAGAAGGGAGAATAGCCTAAAGAACATTCGTATTGTGATCAGTAATAAAAACCGTGGAGTATAAAATACATCGATCGAATGATTTTTTTGCCCAATAAAGATAAGGAGATGAAAGTTTGCAGGCCCGGGGTGGTTTGTTTTTTAGCAGTTCCCCTTTTTTATGATGTAGAGGAGTCTCTGAGACGTGTCAGCACTCAGGATCTGTCTCTGAGGAATTCATAGAAGCGTGATGGGTGGGGGGGGGGGGTGGGGGGTAATATGGCAAAGGCGCGACCGATCGTCCAAAATCGTTTCTCTGCAGGCGCCCCTCTTCCCTGAGAAAGCCCGAGGTGTGGGACTTCCCCTCCTCCTCCGCGCTCATCTCCTGTATGTTAATCTTGGCTCTGGAAAGCGGATTCATCTCCTTTTGTCACCGTGCCCTCGCTGTGTTCTTTGTTTAATTACCTGAATATAAAAGCTCAGCGTCACGCGGCCCTGAAAAGACAGAAAACAAAGCTGGAGCCAACGAGAGGCCTTCGTGTCCTCCAGCAGCCAACCAGATCGCGGCTTCATTTAGGAGATGAAACCCCACCGAGTCAGACTCAGCGAGAGACCCTCAACCATGAAACTATCTCCTGAATACTGCTGGAGGACTCCTCTCCTTCCCCTATAACTCTCCTCTCCTCAAATACTGCTGGAGGACTCCTCTCCTTCCCCTATAACTCTTCTCTCCTCAAATACTGCTGGAGAACTCCTCTCCTTCCCCTAGAACTCTCCTCTCCTGAAATACTGCTGGAGGACTCTGCTCCTTCCTCTATAACTCTCCTCTCCTGAAATACTCTGCACTGCTGGAGTACTCCTCTCCTTCCCCTAGAACTCTCCTCTCCTCAAATACTGCTGGAGAACTCCTCTCCTTCCTCTATAACTCTCCTCTCCTGAAATACTGCTGGAGGACTCTGCTCCTTCCTCTATAACTCTCCTCTCCTGAAATACTCTGCACTGCTGGAGTACTCCTCTCCTTCCTTTATAACTCTCCTCTCCTTAAATACTGCTGGAGGACTCCTCTCCTTCCTCTATTACTCTCCTCTCCTCAAATACTGCTGGAGGACTCTGCTCCTTCCTCTATAACTCTCCTCTCCTCAAATACTGCTGGAGGACTCCTCTCCTTCCCCTATAACTCTCCTCTCCTGAAATACTCTGCACTGCTGGAGGACTCCTCTCCTTCCCCTATAACTCTCATCTCCCGAAATACTCTGCACTGCTGGAGGACTCTGCTCCTTCCTCTAAAACTATCCTCTCCTGAAATACTCTGCACTGCTGGATGACTCTTCTCCTTCCTCTAAAACTCTCCTCTCCTGAAATATTCTGCCTTTTCTTCTATAACTCTCCTCTCCTGAAATACTCTGCACTGCTGGATGACTCTGCTCCTTCCTCTATCTAACTCTCCTCTCCTGAAATACTTTGCTCTGCTGTAGGACTCCTCTCCTTCCTCTACAACGCTCCTCTCCTGAAATACTGATAGAGGACTCGGCTCCTTCCTCTATAACTCTCCTCTCCTGAAATATTCTGCACTTCTGGAGGACTCTGCTCCTTTCTCTATAACTCTCCTCTCCTGAAATACTGATAGAGGACTCTGATCCTTCCTCTGTAACTCTTGTCTCCTGAAATGCTCTGCTCTGCTGGGTGACTCTGCTCCTTCCTCTACAACTCTCCTCTCCTGAAATACTCTGCACTGCTGGAGGACTCTGCTCCTTCCTCTATAGCTCTCCTCTCCTGAAATTCTCTGCACTGTTGGAGGACTCCTCTCCTTCCCCTTCCCCTATAACTCTCTTCTCCTCAAATACTGCTGGAGGACTCTGCTCTTTCCTCTATAACTCTGCTCTCCTGAAATACTCTGCACTGCTGGAGGACTCTTCTCCTTCCTCTATAACTCTTCTCTCCCGAAATACTCTGCTCTGCTGGAGGACTCTGCTGATCTTTTATTGAAAAGAATGATGCAAACAAATGTTATACAAAAGTAAAAAACAAAACCATAGTATAAAACCTCTAGAGAAAACAAAGCAGTGCACATCCATGCAGGGCTGGACTGGGACAAAAGTTTGGCCCTGGACTTCATCCAGACCGGCCCACTTTCATTTTGCAAACACACACAAAAACAGTATATAAACTATACGCAATGGTGAAAAAAAAAAAAAAAAGTTAAATCATTTCACTGTAAGTATAAACAGCTTTTTTTTTATTATTTAGAGAAAAATATGCATTCCAACATAACAGACGCCTTTAGCATTAAATGTGTAAGTTACACTCCGTTCAATGGCAGGTGTCATAAATAAGGAAAACAGTTATACCAGTGGTCAGTCATTAATGCATCAGTGACCAGTGGCAGTACATTCATTTATCATCAGTGATCATGACCAGCAGAGACAGTACATTAATTCATCAGTGACCATGACTACCAATGGCAGTACATTCATTCATCAGTGACCATGACCAGTGGCCATAAATTCATTCATCAGTGACCATGACCAACAGTGGCACTAGCAAATTCATATATCAGTGACTGTGACCAGTGGCATTAAATTATTGATCAGTTACCGTGGCCAATGGCATTAAATTATTCATCAGTTACCGTGACCAGTGGCATTAAATTATTAATCAATTATGGTGGCCAGTGGCATTAAATTATTAATCAGTTACCGTGGCCAGTGGCATTCAATTATTCATCAGTTACCGTGACCAGTGGCATTAAATTATTCATCAGTTACCGTGACCAGTGGCATTAAATTATTCATCAGTTACTGTGGCCAGTGGCATTAAATCATTCATAAGTTACCGTGGCCAGTGGCATTAAATCATTCATCAGTTACCGTGACCAGTGGCATTCAATTATTCATCAGTTACCGTGACCAGTGCATTCAATTATTCACCAGTTACCGTGGCCAGTGGCATTAAATTATTCATCAGTTACCGTGGCCAGTGGCATTAAATCATTCATCAGTTACCGTGGCCAGTGGCATTAAATCATTCATCAGTTACCGTGACCAGTGGCATTAAATCATTCATCAGTTACCGTGGCCAGTGGCATTAAATTATTCATCAGTTACCGTGGCCAGTGGCATTAAATCATTCATCAGTTACCGTGGCCAGTGGCATTAAATCATTCATCAGTTACCGTGACCAGTGGCATTCAATTATTCACCAGTTACCGTGACCAGTGGCATTAAATCATTCATCAGTTACCGTGGCCAGTGGCATTCAATTATTCATCAGTTACCGTGACCAGTGGCATTCAATTAATATTAATGCCACTGGTTACGCTAACTGATTAATAATTGAATGCCGCTGGTCAATTATTAATTTAATGCCACTGGTCATGGTAACTGATGAATAATTTAATACCACTGGTCACAGTAACTGCCTAATAATCAGTTACCATGACCAGTGGCACTAAATTATTTATCAGTTACCATGACCAGTGGCAGTACATTTACCCCCCCCCCCCCCCCCCCATGCTGCATATTACAGAAATCAGACAATGACAGTAATAGACTCAGCTTATTATTAATCATGCAGCCGGCATCCCGTATAGCATCTGATGCTGTCTGGACTTGCTGCAAGGAATTTTCAGGTTCCTCCTCCTCAGCGGCGCTGGCTCCTTGGTTGCAGTCTTGCAGGCAGCTGAGCTTGGGCAGCCGCTCGATACGCTCCTCCTATATCTCCGGCCCGCCTCCCCCTCCCCGGCCGTGAGTGACGTCACGGCGCCAGGACAAGGAGGCCGTAATGTTAGGGGGAGTTACAAATGAGTGGCAGCATCACGATGATGGTGTTTGTGTGCCGCCGCCGCCGGGTGCAGGAGCGGAGCCAGCCAGAGTTATTATAACACAATGCAGACACGGAGAGAGAAGTGTAGTGAGTCAGTGACACACTGACAACTGGCCCACTGAGCCAATCGGCCCACCGGGAAACTCCCGGTAGTCCCGATGGCCAGTACAGGCCTGCATCCATGTTCAGAATCTATAGCAGTGATGGAGAACCTTGGCACCCCAGATGTTTTGGAACTACATTTCCCATGATGCTCCTGCACTCTGCAGTGTAGTTGAGCATCATGGGAAATGTAGTTCAAAAACATCTGGGGTGCCAAGGTTCACCATCACTGATCTATACAATATATACACAATCCACGGGCAAAACATGTTTAGAAAACTATTTCCATAAAGCAGCAGAGAGGGCCTGAGAGGCACAACCCATAAACCAATCATAAATGATGAAATCTCGGGTGATAAGAGACAGACAGCCGCACCCGGGAAAGAGACTCCTGGCCGTCAGGGAGGCTTGAAACCCTTCCATGCCTTCAACCAAGCCCCCCTGACCACCGCTTGTCCCTCCCGAATCTTCTCCACCTCACACCACCACCTCTATAGGAAGGACTTTATGCCGAGTGGTGACCTGACACCGTGCGCTCCAGGTGACATAACGGACTACTGGGCTAACAAAAAAATGTGTATCCAAACAAAAAACCCCACCGGTATTGGATGCTCCGTACGCCCACTCAGCATAACCCAGCCTGGAGAGGAAAGGAACACCGAGGGCCCGCCCCACCTGTTTGTACACCTCCTATGTCAGTGATGGAGAACCTTGGCACCCCAAATGTTTTGGAACTACATTTCCCATGATGCTCCACTACACTGCAGCATGCATGAGAATCATGGGAAATGTAGTTCCAAAACATCTGGGGTGCCAAGGTTCGCCATCACTGTCCTATGTTAAGAGGACAACGAAGCAGAAAATGGTCCATAGTCTCCTCTTCACCTGCACACTCCTCCCGAGGACAGCTACGACCCATCTCACTGCGGTATTTCATATTGCCCCGAACATAGAGCCTCCCGTGGAAGCACAACCAGGCCAGATCCCTAAATTAAAGGGGGACTCTATCCAAATGAATTAGTCTTAACCCTGCCCTCAAAACTGGGCCTGGGCAATCCCTTAAGGCCAGTGGGTCGTGAAAGGCTTCCCTCAAGACTCGACTCATAAGGACTTTCCTGGGAAAACGATCTGAGATCTTCAGCCGGCAATCGCCTCTGCCGCGGTGACTTCAGGAACAGAGCGACGTAGGCTGGAAGCTGACCACGGTGACCTCATGTCCAGAGCAGGCCTATGGGCTTGATTAAGTCAGGAACAATCCACCTCTCAAGACCACTAGACCGTGGTGGGGTTGGCAGGAACCACAGAGGCTGGTGTAGGTGCTGGAAGGATTGAAGCTGCAAGAACTGGTCTTGTGAAGAGAGGAATCGGAGGATCAGGTAAGTATATCTCCTTTCTCTTCTGCCCTAGAAGAAAACGAGACT
Organism: Lithobates pipiens; assembly: GCF_037356315.1. Classification (NCBI taxonomy): domain Eukaryota; kingdom Metazoa; phylum Chordata; class Amphibia; order Anura; family Ranidae; genus Lithobates; species Lithobates pipiens. The sequence continues at coordinate 640,560,512 of NW_027507903.1, forward strand.
ACTAGACCATGGTGACCACTAGACCATGGTGGGTTGGCAGGAACCACAGGGGCTGGTGCGGGTGCGGGGAGGATTGAAGCTGCAAGAACTGGTCTTGTGCAGAGAGGAATCGGAGGATAAGGTAAGTATATCGTCTTTCTCTTCTGCCCTAGAAGAAAACGAGACTAATAGACCATGGTGACCACTAGACCATGATGGGTTGGCAGGAACCACAGGGGCTGGTGCGGGTGCGGGGAGGATTCAAGCTGCAAGAACTGGTCTTGTGCAGAGAGGAATCGGAGGATAAGGTAAGTATATCGTCTTTCTCTTCTGCCCTAGAAGAAAACGAGACTACTAGACCGTGGTGACCACTAGACCATGGTGGGTTGGCAGGAACCACAGGGGCTGGTGCGGGTGCGGGGAGGATTGAAGCTGCAAGAACTGGTCTTGTGCAGAGAGGAATCGGAGGATCAGGTAAGTATATCGTCTTTCTCTTCTGCCCTAGAAGAAAACGAGACTATTAGACCATGGTGACCACTAGACCATGGTGGGTTGGCAGGAACCACAGAGGCTGGTGTAGGTGCTGGGAGGATTGAAGCTGCAAGAACAGGTCTTGTGCAGAGAGGAATCGGAGGATCAGGTAAGTATATCTCATTTCTCTTCTGCCCTAGAAGAAAACGAGACTACTAGACCATGGTGACCACTAGACCATGGTGGGTTGGCAGGAACCACAGGGGCTGGTGCGGGTGCGGGGAGGATTGAAGCTGCAAGAACTGGTCTTGTGCAGAGAGGAATCGGAGGATAAGGTAAGTATATCGTCTTTCTCTTCTGCCCTAGAAGAAAACGAGACTAATAGACCATGGTGACCACTAGACCATGATGGGTTGGCAGGAACCACAGGGGCTGGTGCGGGTGCGGGGAGGATTCAAGCTGCAAGAACTGGTCTTGTGCAGAGAGGAATCGGAGGATAAGGTAAGTATATCGTCTTTCTCTTCTGCCCTAGAAGAAAACGAGACTACTAGACCGTGGTGACCACTAGACCATGGTGGGTTGGCAGGAACCACAGGGGCTGGTGCGGGTGCGGGGAGGATTGAAGCTGCAAGAACTGGTCTTGTGCAGAGAGGAATCGGAGGATCAGGTAAGTATATCGTCTTTCTCTTCTGCCCTAGAAGAAAACGAGACTATTAGACCATGGTGACCACTAGACCATGGTGGGTTGGCAGGAACCACAGAGGCTGGTGTAGGTGCTGGGAGGATTGAAGCTGCAAGAACAGGTCTTGTGCAGAGAGGAATCGGAGGATCAGGTAAGTATATCTCATTTCTCTTCTGCCCTAGAAGAAAACAAGCACTTACCCTTGATTGCAATGCGGGCACAGCCAACTTTATTTTTGGGCTTTATCCATTGTACTGCAGACGGGTGGCCGCTGTAGGCAAAGCAATGTACTGGTACTGGTAAGAAAACCCATCACATCCCTTAGTGAAAGCAGCACACTGTCTACGGAATAAACACTGGCTAGGCACACAGTTAACCTTTTGTACAGTGACAGTGCATATTTTTAGCACTGATCACTGTATAAGTGCCACTGGTTCCCAAAAAGGTGTTAGATTGTCCGCTGCAATATCATAGTCCCGCTATAAGCGATGAAAGCCGCCATTACAAGTATAAAAAAATAAAATAAAAATGCCAGTATATATCCCATAGTTTGTAGACGCTATAACTTTTGCGCAAACCAATCAATATGCATTTATTGTGATTTTTTTTTTTTTTCATCAAAAATATGTAGCAGAGTACATAATGGTATAAATTTATGAAGAAAATGTATTTATACATTTTTTAATTGCATTGTGTTTTATAGCAGGATGTAAAAAATATTGTCTTTTTTTCTTCTTTTAAGTCTTTTTTTTTGTTTGTAGAGCAAAAAAAAAATAAAAAAATAAAAAAATAAAACACAGGTGATCAAATACCACCAAAAGAAAGCTCTATTTCTGGGGGAAAAAAATAGCATAAGTGTAATTTGGGTACAGGATTACATGACTGCGCAATTGTCAGTTAAAATAATTTAGTGTGCCGTATCGCAAAAAATTGCCTGGTCATGAGGGGGGGTAAATCTTCCGAAAGTCTAGTGGTTATATAAAATAACATATTCTGTGTTTCTCCACACCAAACTCAATAGTCCTTGTCTTTATGGGGCTTGCTTTGTACATTGGGGGGGGTGGAGCACAATCATGGTGGAACAGAAAAGGGCCTTCACCAAACTGTTACTGCAAGTTTCGAAGAGCTCAGTTGTCTACAATGTAGTAGACATTCAGCCAAAAGAACATTTGTGAGGTCAGGTACTCATGAAGGTTGGGTACTCATGTAGGTCGGGTACTCATGAAGGTTTGGTACTCATGTAGGTCAGGTACTCATGAAGGTTGGGTACTCATGTAGGTCAGGTACTCATGAAGGTTGGGTACTCATGTAGGTCAAGTACTCATAAAGGTTGGGTACTCATGAAAGTCAGGTACTCATGAAGGTTGGGTACTTATGTAGGTCGGGTGCTTATGAAGATCGTGTACTCATGTAGGTCAAGTTCTCATGAAGGTTGGGTACTTATGTAGGTCAGCTACTCATGTAGGTCGGGTGCACATGTAGGTCAAGTACTTATGAAGGTTGAGTACTAATGTAGGTCAGGAACTGTTGAAGGTCAGGTGCTCATGAAACTGAGCTACTTATATGTCAGGTAATCATGTAGGTCAAGTACTCATGAAGGTCGGGTACTTATGTAGGTCAGGTACTCATGAAGGTCAGGTACTCATGTAGGTTGGGCACTCATGAAGTTCGATACTCATGTTGTTCAGGTACTCTTGTAGGTCAGGTACTCATGAAGCTCAGGTACTCATGAAGGTCAGATACTCATGAAGGTCAGATATTCATGTAGGTCAGGTATTCATTTAGGTCAGGTACTCATGAAGGTCACGTACTTGTGTAGGTCAGGTGCTCATGTAGATCAAGTACTTATGAAGGTCAGGTACTCATGTAGGTCAGGTACTGTTGAAGGTCAGGTACTCATGAAGGTGAGCTACTCGTATAGGTCAGGTACTCATGTAGGTCAAGTACTCATGTAGGTCGGGTACTCATGTAGGTCGGGTACTCATGTAGGTCAAGTACTCATGAAGGTTGGGTACTTATGTAGGTCAGGTGCTCATGAAGGTTAGGTACTCATGTAGGTCAAGTACTCATGTAGGTCGGGTACTCATGTAGGTCAAGTACTCATGTAGGTAAAGTTCTCATGAAGGTTGGGTACTTATGTAGGTCATGTACTCATGTAGGCCAGGTACTCATGTAGGCCAGGTACTCATGTAGGCCAGGTACTCATGTAGGTCAAGTACTTATGAAGGTCGGGTACTTGTGTAGGTCAGGTACTGTTGAAGGTCAGGTACTCATGAAGATGAGCTACTCGTATAGGTCAGGTACTCACGTAGGTCAAGTACTCATAAAGGTTGGGTACTCATGAAAGTCAGGTACTCATGTTGTTCAGGTCTTCATGTAGGTTGGTTACTCATGAAGGTCCGGTACTCATGAAGGTCAGGTATTCATGTTGGTCATGTACTCATGTAGGTCAGGTACTCATGAAAGTCAGGTACTCATGTATGTCAGGTACTTATGTATGTCAGGTACTCATGAAGGCCAGGTATTCATGTAGTCAGGTACTCATAAAGGTCACGTACTTGTGTAGGTCAGGTACTCGTGTAGATCAGGTACTTGTGTAGGTCAGGTGCTCATGTAGATCAGGTACTCATAAAGGTCAGGTACTCATTCAGCAATAGCATTACCCATCACTGGAGTTGCTGGGACTTGCTCATTTGTAGGGATGTCCTCATACGTTTGGATGTGATGGTCAAGCATCACCAATTTCCGGCCAGATAGTAGAATACTGAGGTGCATTAAGAAACATTCAGAAAACAGTTTCAGTCTCTCTTTTTTTCTTCGGTAGCTCTCTCCACTGCCAGTGTCACCCCTCATCACCGTACAGAGTGACAAAAGCCCAAGCCGCCCGAAGTCCGACATCTTCAACGAGAGGCTTCTGCTGGCCCAGACCGTGTTCCGGATTGGAGAGGGGATTGATCAGGACAGGTGAGACACTATTTACCCGAAAAAAGTAGAAAGCAGCATGATAGCCAAAAACTGGAGGGGTAGGGGGAATTATGGAAGGCAGCAGTCATATGTCCGCTCAGGATCTCCTCCATTGCAGCACTTGTGGTAGAGTCACTTTTTCCTCTATGAAAAAATATTAAACCTACGAGAAGATAATGGGCCAGAGAAATAACTGAAATGACCTATGTTTAAAGAGGACCTGTTAGTGCACAAACATAGCTCAATATTAGTATTTTTCCATCACGGTGCCTCCAATCTTGAGGATGCTGATGTCTGTGGGTGTGAGGCCCAGAGAGGAAGGTTTCTTAGGAATGTGAGGTGTGAATTTCACACATAGGCAGAAGAATCTAAGGTTGGCATATATACACAACACAACTATACCAGAGTCATCACGATGACATTCGGGTGTTGACTGCTCTGTCTCTTTCCCTCTTCACAGTGCGCCCAACAGTACCGGAGCCATTGACAACAAGATAGAACAGGCTATGGTAAGGAACTGCACCACCACCAAAGCAAAGAGCATGGTCACCTCACCTCCATCCTGTCCTGACCCCTCACACAATGTGGTCACCTCACCTCCATTCTGTCCTGTATATTCCTGTCCTGACCCCTCACACAGCGTGGTCATCACACCTCCATCCTGTCCTGACCCCTCACACAATGTGGTCACCTCACCTCCATCCTGTCCTGTATATTCCTGTACTGACCCCTCACACAGCGTGGTCACCTCACCTCCATCCTGTCCCGTATATTCCTCTACTGACCCCTCACACAATGTGGTCACCTCACCTCCATCCTGTCCCGTATATTCCTCTACGGACCCCTCACACAATGTGGTTACCTCACCTCCATCCTGTCCTGTATATTCCTGTACTGACCCCTCTCACAGCGTGGTCGCCAGAACTCCATCCTGTCCTGTATATTCCTCTACGGACCCCTCACACAATGTGGTCACCTCACCTCCATCCTGTCCTGTATATTCCTGTACGGACCCCTCACACAGCGTGGTCACCTCACCTCCATCCTGTCCTGTATATTCCTCTACGGACCCCTCACACAATGTGGTCACCTCACCTCCATCCTGTCCTGTATATTCCTGTACTGACCCCTCACACAGCGTGGTCATCACACCTCCATCCTGTCCTGTATATTCCTGTACTGACCCCTCACACAGCGTGGTCACCTCACCTCCATCCTGTCCCGTATATTCCTGTCCTGACCCCTCACACAGCGTGGTCACCTCACCTCCATCCTGTCCTGTATATTCCTGTATTGACCCCTCACACAGCGTGGCCACCTCACCTCCATCCTGTACTGACCCCTCACACAATGTGGTCACCACACCTCCATCCTGTCCTGACCCCTCACACAATGTGGTCACCACACCTCCATCCTGTCCTGACCCCTCACACAATGTGGTCACCTCACCTCCATCCTGTCCTGACCCCTCACACAATGTGGTCACCTCATCTCCATTCTGTCCTGTATATTCCTGTACTGACCCTTCACACAGTGTGGTCATCACACCTCCATCCTGTCCTGTATATTCCTCTACTGACCCCTCACACAACGTGGTCATCACACCTCCATCCTGTCCTGTATATTCCTTTACTGACCCCTCGAACAGCGTGGTCACCAGAACTCCATCCTGTCCCGTATATTCCTGTACTAACCCCTCACATAGCGTGGTCACCTCACCTCCATCCTGTCCTGACCCCTCACACAATGTGGTCACCTCACCTCCATCCTGTCCTGTATATTCCTGTACTAACCCCTCACACAGCGTGGCCACCTCTCCTCCGCCCTGTCCTGTATATTCCTGTACTGACCCCTCACACAGCGTGGTCACCTCATCTCCATCCTGTACTGACCCCTCACACAATGTGGTCACCAGAACTCCATCCTGTCCCGTATATTCCTGTACTAACCCCTCACACAGCGTGGTCACCTCACCTCTATCCTGTCCTGTATATTCCTGTACTAACCCCTCACACAGCGTGGTCACCTCACCTCCATCCTGTCCCTTATATTCCTGTACTGACCCCTCACACAGCGTGGTCACCTCACCTCCATCCTGTCCTGTATATTCCTCTACTGACCCCTCACACAATGTGGTCATCTCACCTCCATCCTGTCCTGTATATTCCTGTACTGACCCCTCACACAGCGTGGTCATCTCACCTCCATCCTGTCCTGTATATTCCTGTACTGACCCCTCACACAATGTGGTCATCTCACCTCCATCCTGTCCTGTATATTCCTTTACTGACCCCTCACACAGCGTGGTCACCAGAACTCCATCCTGTCCCGTATATTCCTGTGCTAACCCCTCACACAGCGTGGTCACCTCATCTCCATCCTGTCCTATATATTCCTGTACTGACCGCTCGCACAGCGTGGTCACCTCATCTCCATCCTGTCCTGTATATTCCTGTACTGACCCCTCGCACAGCGTGGTCACCTCATCTCCATCCTGTCCTATATATTCCTGTACTGACCGCTCGCACAGCGTGGTCACCTCATCTCCATCCTGTCCTGTATATTCCTCTACTGACCCCTCACACAACGTGGTCATCACACCTCCATCCTGTACTGACCCCTCACACAATGTGGTCATCTCACCTCCATCCTGTCCTGTATATTCCTTTACTGACCCCTCACACAGCGTGGTCACCTCACCTCCATCCTGTCCTGACCCCTCACACAATGTGGTCACCTCACCTCCATCCTGTCCTGTATATTCCTGTACTGACCCCTCACACAGCGTGGTCACCTCACCTCCATCCTGTCCTGTATATTCCTGTACTGACCCCTCACACAGCGTGGTCACCTCACCTCCATCCTGTCCTGACCCCTCACACAATGTGGTCATCTCCCCTCCATCCTGTCCTGTATATTCCTGTACTGACCCCTCACACAGCGTGGTCACCTCACCTCCATCCTGTCCTGTATATTCCTGTACTGACCCCTCACACAGCGTGGTCACCTCACCTCCATCCTGTCCTGTATATTCCTGTACTGACCCCTCACACAGCGTGGTCACCTCACCTCCATCCTGTCCTGTATATTCCTGTACTGACCCCTCACACAGCGTGGTCACCTCACCTCCATCCTGTCCTGTATATTCCTGTACTGACCCCTCACACAGCGTGGTCATCTCACCTCCATCCTGTCCTGTATATTACTGTACTGACCCCTCACACAGCGTGGTCACCTCACCTCCATCCTGTCCTGTATATTCCTGTACTGACCCCTCACACAGCGTGGTCATCTCACCTCCATCCTGTCCTGTATATTACTGTACTGACCCCTCACACAGCGTGGTCATCTCACCTCCATCCTGTCCTGTATATTCCTGTACTGACCCCTCACACAGCGTGGTCATCTCACCTCCATCCTGTCCTGTATATTCCTGTACTGACCCCTCACACAGCGTGGTCATCTCACCTCCATCCTGTCCTGTATATTACTGTACTGACCCCTCACACAGCATGGTCATCTCACCTCTATCCTGTCCTGTATATTCCTGTCCTGACCCCTCACACAGCGTGGTCACCTCATCTCCATCCTGTCCTGTATATTCCTGTCCTGACCCCTCACACAGCGTGGTCACCTCATCTCCATCCTGTCCTGTATATTCCTCTACTGACCCCTCACACAGCGTGGTCATCACACCTCCATCCTGTCCTGTATATTCCTGTCCTGACCCCTCACACAGCGTGGTCACCTCACCTCCATCCTGTCCTGTATATTCCTGTACTGACCCCTCACACAGCGCGGTCATCACACCTCCATCCTGTCCTGTATATTCCTGTACTGACCCCTCACACAGCGCGGTCACCTCCACTCCATCCTGTCCTAACCCCTCACACAGCGTGGTCACCTCACCTCTATCCTGTCCTGTATATTCCTGTACTGACCCCTCACACAACGTGGTCATCACACCTCCATCCTGTACTGACCCCTCACACAATGTGGTCATCTCACCTCCATCCTGTCCTGTATATTCCTGTACTGACCCCTCACACAGCGTGGTCACCTCATCTCCATCCTGTCCTGTATATTCCTCTACTGACCCCTCACACAGCGTGGCCACCTCACCTCTATCCTGTACTGACCCCTCACACAATGTGGTCACCACACCTCCATCCTGTCCCGTATATTCCTGTACTGACCCCTCACACAGCGCGGTCACCTCACCTCCATCCCACGCCTTATCTATCTACCATTACATTACAAATTAATTGACTGTTCTTTCTCTCAGGACCTGGTGAAAACTCACCTTCTGTTTGCAGTACGCGAGGAAGTAGAGGCTTTAAAGGAACAAATTAAGGACCTTTCGGAACGGAACAGTCATTTGGAACATGAAAATACACTTTTGAGGACGCTGGCTACTCCGCAGCAGCTGTCGGAACTCAACGCCCGGATGACGGCTATTAGGAAAGGAGTGTGAACACAATGGAAGCGATTGGTGGCCTCCCGTTGATTTTCTGATCATGTCAGAGGTAGAAGATAGCAGGACGGAAAAGTATTTTCTACTCCAGCAAATAACTATGGAGGAGAGCAATGCATACCGGGCAAAGACCCCTCCAAGTGCCCCCCCCCCCCTTCAGTGTGGGTCTCTAGGGTCTCTTGGAGGGGGGGGGGGGGGGGTTGCCATTGGGTGTAATGAATTTTTCAATAAGTGACTAGACTTTATTTACTTAAATGCTGGCAGTATCAGTGTACTAATCACCTTGTATCAATGAGTTGGCTATTGGAAAGGGATTTGCAGCCTGTTGGTGCCTTAATGGTAGAGACGAGAAACCCCCACCTCCAAAAAAAAAATATTCACTCGACTATATTGACCTACTCGGTGTCAAACAAATTCAGTTGAATCAGAGGATTTATTTTAAAAGGAGGGGGTCCCAGCAGTCCATTTTTGTTCTTAAAGGGTCTATTTATAAGAAATTAACAGAGCTGTTCTTCTTGGAAAATTGCATGTACAGTACATTCATTCTGTTCGAAGGGGCACAAAAATAGAATGTTATTAGATTATTTTTTAACTAGTTTGAATGTTATTCATTCATAAAAAAAATCAACGTGGTTTGGGAAAGTACCACATAAGGCCACCAGCTCCATCTAGTGGCATTACGTGATACTTTCCCAAACCATTCTGTTTTATCCCAAAACCAATTGCCCCCATTCGCACAGAACAAATGTACATGTAGTGTCACAGGACAAATAGCTCTCTGAATTAATAATAATCGTTTCTTAAGTGTTCTTTGGACATCTGTCATTTGTATCGCCCATCTGCTGGTGAAATTTTGTATTGCGGGACGACCCTGACATGGCTCTCTATGAAGCCGAACCAGCCAAACGTCAGTCCACCAAGTCATGTTAGGAGCAGGAAGGCCCCTTCTTTTTTTTTTTTTTTTTTGTTAAACAAGGTGTCTTCGAAAAGTAAGGACCATTTTCCATTATGTGATGGAAGGGTTCAACTAAGGGATGTAGGTGTAACAAGCACAGGAAAGAAAGAATAAATTAGGCACAGGAGCACCTTGCTGTGTATAACCAGAAACAAAGAGCGGTCTATCTCAGAAGTCTATTTAAAAAATCCTCAGTCTGTTCAAACTTGAGGGAACATGGTAGCAGTTGGTCCTGCTGCTCCTTGTGGTCAAGAGTGTCCCATCCCTGTAGACATGATAAGATTGCAAGAGAAGGTTGCATTAAAAAGGCGATTTAACTAACCTTCTCCAACCAACGCCACACATATGCATCCATTGGGCTAACTGCGCACTCTTAACACAGTGACTGATGGCTCTCAGTCTCGGTGTTGGTGATTGAGAGCCAGCGGCCACGCTCTTGATCTTGTACCTGCTGTGAGAGCCAGTGATTGGGTCGCCACCTCCATCTCCCGGTATTAACACCCAGTTAAGGGGCAGGAAGGGGGTAATCAATAAAAGCAAGAAAAGGAGAGTCCCAACCCACCCCAAAGTAGTGCGTTCTCCTTCTAAGGTGCCTCCTAAGTGACCAGGGGCACCTCGTGATTCCCATGGATGGCCACTATCAGCCTCGGTGGGTGGGTTGCAGCTTTGGCCCCATTGGGCCTTAGATGCACTGCCTCAGGTTCACGTTTTGTGACCCGTGTCCTGCTTTTATACATTATTGTCTTTTAGTGCGCTAGGTCTGTGCGCCCTTCTCTTGCTTTGTATTCTAATGAACCAGCATGTCAGATGTCGGGTTTATGTTCCAGACTGTTCTGTTCCCTTGTCTCTAGCAGATGATATCATCCAGATCTAATGAATGACCTCCTCTGTTGTTATGTCTGGATGACGTTTTTTTCTTTTTTTCTCCTGCTAAACCGTAGCTGCCAGTACGGCAAAAACCAACAGGCTGCGTTCTTATCATTTTCAGCAGAACCCAGAAAATGCCTTGTCTTTGCTGGTTGGTGGGTCTACTGTGAAGTCCCATCTGTAGCTCTGGATAATGGGGGAGGACAGCAGAGGCAACTACAGATCCCGTTGCTCTAATAACAAAAGGTCTTGGATACCGGTGAAGGGTTAGGAGATTTTTAACCATTTGTCTTTGGTGACCAATGTCACCAGGACCGAAAAAGTATTTTGGAAGGTTGATGCTGAAGTGTCCATGAAGCCCAATCTTCTTTTTAAGTTTTGGATACTGGTGAGAAATCATAGCGACCACCATTGTCACTAGGATTAAAAATGACAAAAATGGTCATCTTTTTCCTAATATTACCTGTTCTGAGCGGACTTCCTCGAGTTTGGAGAGATTTCCTCTCACTTGTGGTATCTACAAGACGGGACGTTAAAGGGAAGTCTCCCTAATGAGACACAGATGGCCAAAAAAACAACAACACTGGTTTTACCTCTTCTCTTTTCTAAAGAAAATTGGCTTTAGATACACTTTTAGTCTTTATTCCAGTAAGTCCTTTCACCTGTACACATAAAGCCCACCTCCAGGTACAATAAAGCAGGTTTACGTTACGTTGCCACAAAACCAGCTCCCCCAACCCCACATTCTGCTGCCTTTATTCTACAATTGACAAATCTGCTTATTTACATGCCGGGATTAGTAGAGCTCCCGCTGTACCTCATGCCCACTTTGATGTAAGTGTTGCAGGTCTCATAGACCCCATTGCTACGGGTTGGGTTTCCGCATCACTATATTCCTGGCCATTTACAAAACACACAGCCCTGGGCTTCAATCTGGGAATGGCCAAAAGCAGATGGGGTGCAGAAACAGCTAATGGTGCTGGGGGTCTATGAGACCTGCAGGGCTAACATCCAAATCGGAAGCACAGCAGGAGCTTCACCAATCATGAAAATCAGTGGTATCCAAGCTGCGGCTTGGGGACCCTTTGCTTGCCTTCATCTAACCTTTGGGGCGCTATTCCTCTTACTGCCACAAACAATGGGGGCATAATTCTTGCCACTGACGCCAACAATGGAGAACGATTTCTCCTACTGATACCAATGATGGGGCACTATTCCTCCCACTGACACCAATAATGGGGCACTATTCCTCCCACTTACACCAATGATGAGGTACTATTCCTCCCACTGACACCAATGATGGGGCACTTTTCCTCCCACTTACACCAATGATAGGGCACTATTCATCCCACTGACACCAATGATGGGGCACTATTCTTCCCACTGACGCCAATGATTTGGCACTATTCCTCCCACTTACACCAATGATAGAGCACTATTCATCCCACTGACACCAATGATGGGGCACTATTCATCCCAATGACACCAATAATGATGCACTATTCCTCCCACTGACACCAATGACAGGGCACTATTCCTTCCACTGACACCAATCATGTAAATCAGTGGTCTCCAAACTGCAGCCCAGGGGTCAGATGTGGCCCTTTGCTTGCATTTATCTGGCCCTTGGGGCACTATTCCTCCTACTGACCAAGAATGGGGGCATAATTCTTGCCACTGACACCAACAATGGAGCACTATTCCTCCTACTGATACCGATGATGGTACACTATTCCTCCCACTGATACCAATGATAGGACACTATTCCTCCCACTGATACCAATGATGGGACACTTTTCCTCCCACTGATACCAATGATAGGACACTATTCCTCCCACTGATACCAATGAAGAGGCACTATTGTGCCTACTGACACCAACAGTGGGACACTATTCCTCCCACTTACACCAATGACGGGGCACTTTTCCTCCCACTAACAACTGTGAGTGTGCAATGTACAGGGATAGGGACAATTATAGACACTCACTCAGGTTGAACTGGATGGACTGATGTCTTTATTCAACCTTACTAACTATGTAACTATGTAACAATGATGGGGCACTATTCCTCCCACTGACACCAATGATGGGGCACTATTCCTCCCATTGACACCAATGAGGGGGCACTATTCCTCCCACTTACACCAATGATGGGGCACTATTCATCCCACTGACACCAATGATAGGGCACTATTCCTCCCACTGACACCAATAATGGGACACCATTCCTCCCACAGAAACCAACGATGGCGCATTATTCCTCTGAAATAGGGGCCATAATTTCTGCCACTGACACCAACATTGTGGCACTATTCCTCCCACTGACACCAATGATGGGGCATTGTTCCTTCCACTAAAGATTTGGCAATGTTTAGTCCCACTAGCCACAGTGTCGCTGCCTAAAGTCTGAGGCTGGGTTTACACTTGAGAACGCAGCAGGAGTCACAGCAGGAGTCCGACGTGTCTCCATTCACCGTTTTAGGTCTCATTTCGGCCTGAATTGGGACCTGAAATGGACCAAAAGACGCACAGGACTCCCGTGCCATTCGCACCAGAGCCACTGCAGAGATGTGTGAACTGGCTCCATAGAGAGCCGGTGACAATTCTCCTGCTATGCAAATTGGATGCGGGGTAATCCACATCCAATTCGCAATAGTGTGAACCCAGCCTGAAGGATGGTAAACTGGCCCTTGGTTTGGAAAGTTTGGATTTGCCGACTGTAGAATAAAGCCAGTAGAACAAGGGTTGCTTTTATGGGAGCAGAATGCAGAACCGCTTTAGCTAAGTTAATTGTGAATGGAGTTGAGCTCTACAATGAACCTGTCATGGGAAAATGTGGCACTTTGTGACAAGTGAGAGCTCACTTGGGTCTCATAGGTCCTTGAGTACTGAAGAACAATGTAGGTATTTCAGTGACAAAATAAAAGATGCCAAATTGCACTGTGGGCCACCAGATTATGTCTGAGCTCTGGTGTATATTGAGCAATGGGTACGAAGACTCTTCAGGGTCTACTGGAATATCTTTACCAAGCAGATGTACCTTATGGAGGCTACTATTACCTAGTAATGTTAGTTTGTCACTATTTTCTCATGACACGTTCAGTCCAAGGCCTACTGATTTGTTTACATGGCAGCCATATGAAGACTAAATCATGGACACCAGACCATTACACCTACAATATTGCCAAAATATATGGACACCTTCAAAACGATTGGAGTTCAGGTGTTTCCAGTGAAGGGTACTGTTATGCTGGGTACACACGACTGGACTTTTCGATGGACTAGGTCCAACGGTCTTCCGGACTTCAGGCGGGGGTCCGACAAACTTTCTGAACGAACAGAATTGGACACACACAACCTGGCTAAGTCGGTTCATAAGTCCGTTCGTTTTGAACGTGATGACGTAAACGGGACTAAACAAGGAAGTTCAATAGCCAGTAGCCAATAGCTGCCCTTGCGTAGTTTTTGGTTCTTCGGACCAGCACACAGACGAACGGTTTTCCCGATTTTTAGTCCGTCGGACTTGAATCCGTCGGATAGATTTGAAACATGTTTTATTTATTTTTGGGGGAAAAAAAGTCAGCTGGAGCCCATACATGATCGAATTGTCCGACGGATTCCGGTCCACCGGACCAAGTCTGCCGGAAAGTCCGTTCGTTTTGAACGTGATGACGTAAACGGGACTAAACAAGGAAGTTCAATAGCCAGTAGCCAATAGCTGTCCTTGCATGGTATTTGGTCCGTCGGACTAGCACACAGACGAACGGATTGCACGCTAGAAAGCAGAGTCCATCGGACAGATTTGAAACATGTTTTATTTCTAGGTCTGTCTGACTTTTGGGGAGAAAAAGTCCACTGGAGCCCACACACGATCGAATTGTCCGACGGATTCCGGTCCGCCGGACCTAGTCTGCCGGAAAGTCCGGTGGTGTGTACGCGGCATTAAATGCTACAGAATGCAAAGACAATTTGGATAATTGTACACTTCCAACCTTGTGGTAACAGTTTGGTGAAGGATCCATAAACATGGTTTGATGAGTTTGGTGTGGAGGAACTCGGGTGGCTTGCATAAAGCCCTGACCTCAGCACTACCTAACACCTTCGGGATAAATTGGAATGCTGTTGGTGAACCAGGTCTTCTCATCCAACTTCAGTACCTGACCTCACAAATACCCTTTTGGCTTAATGTACACAATTTTCAACAGACATAGTCCAAGAGTTTGTGGAAAACCTTCCCAGATGAGTGGAGCCAGTTGCATAATGACGTGGTTTGGTGGGTTTGGTTTGGAGGAACTCGAGTGGCTTGCACAAAGTCCAGACTTCAATCCTACTGAACATCTTTGGAATGCTGAGCCAGGTCTTCTCATCCAACCTCACCACGTGACCTCACAAATACTCTTTTGGCTGAATGTACACAATTTTGAACAGACATAGTCCAAAATTTTGTGGAAAACCTTCCCAGATGAGTGGAGCCAGTTGCATAATGACATGGTTTTGGTGGGTTTGGTTTGGAGGAACTCGAGTGGCTTGCACAAAGCCCAGACTTCAACCCTACTGAACATCTTTGGAATGCTGAGCCAGGTCTTTTCATCCAACCTCACCACAAGACCTCTCAAATACCCTTTTGGCTGAATGTACACAATTTTCAACATAGTCCAAAATTTTGTGGAAAACCTTCCCAGATGAGTGGAGCCAGTTGCATCCAACCTCACCACTTGACCTCACAAATACCCTTTTGGCTGAATGTACACATTTTTCAACAGACATAGTCCAAAATTTTGTGGAAAACCTTCCCAGATGAGTGAAGCCAGTTGCATAATGACATGGTTTTGGTGGGTTTGGTTTGGAGGAACTCAAGTGGCTTGCACAAAGTCCAGACTTCAACCCTATTGAACGTCTTTGGAATGCTGAGCCAGGTCTTCTCCTCCAACCTCACCACTTGACCTCACAAATACCCTTTTGGCTGAATGTGCACAAATTCCCACAGACACAGTCTAAAATTTTGTAGAATGCCTTCCCAGATCAGTGAAGCCAGCTCCATAAAGACATGGTTTGATGAGCTTGGTGTGGAAGACCTCGAGTGGCTTGCACCGAGCCCTGAACTAAACCCAACTGAACACCCTTGGAATGTCCATTGTAAGCCGGGTTTTCTCATCTAACGTCACCACTTGACCTCACAAATGCTCTCATGACCGATTGTGCACAAATTCCCCCAGTCACAGTCCGACATCTGGGAACTATAGGTATTATTTATAATTACTACGCTATCCCCAAAATGTGGTGACACCAAATAAATGATTGAAAACCAGAATAATAAATGTAAACAGCTGCGAATTTGCTGCAAGATTCACACATCAATAAACAATTTTCCAATATCAAGCCGCCCTGTGAACTTAAGAAATGACAAATAAAATGCTGTGACCTTATATAAATAAAACCGTGAAATAAACAGTATGACTAATCAAATAGCGAATGATTGATAGTCCATTCAGATTCTAAATCGATCTCCTCCGTGTAGATATCACACCCACAACACCCGAGAGTAGTGACAAAAGGAAAAGGGGCTGCCTTCCACCTAAACACAAACCGTCGCTTACCAGATCGGATTTTCCGACAACAAATGTTGGATGTGAGCTTGTTGGCTGAAAGTCCGACCGGGTGTATTACGCTCCATCGATTTGTTGCCGGACTTTCCGCCAACAAATGTTGGCTAGCAAGTTCTCAAATTTTCCGCCAACAAATGTTTGTTGTCGACCTTTCCGATCGTGTGTACACAAGTCCGTCGGACAGAAGTCCTCGCATGCTCGGAATCAAGTACGAGCCGGAGATATAACTAGCATTCCTAATGGAGAGATCACGTACATCTTGTACGTCACTACGTTCGTAATTGTTGGCCAACGTTTTTGTGTGACCGTGTGTATGCAAGACATGTTGGAGCCAACATCCTTCGAAACAAAAATCCACGGTTTTACTCAAGCTATGAGTAAGCGCTAATTTTAGCGTGAAACGCGTCAACATTTTTTGTTCTATATTCTTTTTCCCTTTGCTGTTGTGACTTGTATGATGTGAAGGTTTTTTAGTGGAAACAATAAAGGCACAATTCACTTTATCTGATCCGGAGTGCGGCTATCCAGAGTTCCTCTGTTCTTTTTCCACGGTTTTGTTGTCGGAAAGTCCGATCGCATGTACGGGGCATTAATTACAGGAGATCGTATGAGCCTATGGCTTAATGCCCAGCCAGGGCCTTTAATTGTTCGCAGCCAGGATCCCAGCGCCTTTGCAGGAGTATGTGGCTCAGTCAGGAGATTTGTAGCAGATGTTACCCGGAATTTTTTTTATAAAAGTGCTTCCATGGCGTAAAAACCATAGACATTTATTTAAAAGGTAAAATGCATGGCACTCACATTAGTGTAAAAACATCATGTGCAGAGAGTAAAGACTTACGCCGGCCGGCTCTCTGCGAGTTTCGGGGCTTCCGTGTATCGCGGTGACCTCAGCACGTAGCTCCTCCCAACGCCGCTCCTCCTAAGTGGGAGGAGCAACGTGCTGACGTCACCGCGATACATGTAAGTACTCTGCTCTTTTTACACTAATGTAAGTGCAATACTTTTTACCTTTTAAATAAATGTCTCTGGTTTTTACGCTATGGAAGCCCTTTTGTTATTCTTTTCCAGGTAACCTCTGCTATAAATCTCCTGACTGAGCCACATACTCCTGCAAAGGTGCTTTGGATCCTGACTGCGAACAATGAAAGGCCCTGGCTGGGCATTAAGCCATAGGCGCATACGATCTCCTATAATTAAGAGATCCATATGATACGGTAAGAGGCGGTTTGTGCGGAGGTGGAAGGCAGCCCCTTTTCCTTTTGTCACTATTCTCGGGTGTTGTGGGTGTGATATCTGCACGGAGGAGATCGATTTACAATCTGAATGGACTATCAACCAGTCACTATTTGATTCGTTTTATTTATATAAGGTCAGAGCATTTTATTTGTCATTCCTTTAGTTCACAGCGCGGCTTGATATCGCAACATCTGGGAACGCCTTCCCAGAAGACTAGAGCCAGCTCCGTAAAGACATGGTTTGATAAGTTTGGTGTGGAGGAACTTGAGTGGCCTGAGAAAACCCCCGACCTCAACCCTACTTGAACACCTTTGGAATGCCGATTGTGAGCCAGGTCGCCTAATCCAACATCACCACTTGACCTCGCAAATGCTCATATGACTGTATGTCAACATTTGGGGAATGCCCCCGACCTCTACCCTACTTGAACACCTTTGGAATGCTGATTGTGAGCCAGGTCTTCTCATCTAACATCACTACTTGACCTCTGAAATACCCGTATGGCTGAATTGGGAACAAATTCCCACAGACATACCTTCGAAATCTAGTGGATAACCTTGGCAGAAGAGTGGAGGCTGTTATAGCCAACTCCATATGAATGTCCATCATTTTGGAATTGGCTGTCCAACAAAT
The DNA here is from genome assembly GCF_037356315.1 of Lithobates pipiens. Lineage (NCBI taxonomy): Eukaryota > Metazoa > Chordata > Amphibia > Anura > Ranidae > Lithobates > Lithobates pipiens. The sequence goes on from NW_027507903.1 coordinate 640,578,378, forward strand.
CCATGTAGGTGTGATGCTCAGGTTCCCACCAATGTTTGGCCACGTAGTTTAAACAAAATGGAGTTACACAGGCGTATGGGTGCCGTTACACATCTCACTCCCAAGATACAGAAAAAGCTTTATCTCTGGAAGAAGCCATTTTAGAGTCTAATGCCGCCTACACACGACCGGTTTTTCCATCAGAATAAACTCTGACTGTTTTTCCGATGGAATTCCGCTGAAACGGACTTGTCACACCAAAGTCCGATCGTTCAGAACGCGGCGACGTACGACGGGACTATTGAAGGAAGTTCAATAGCCAGCAGCCAACAGCTGCCCTTGCGTCGTTTCTGATCCGTTGGAACAGCATACAGACAAACGGTTTTCCCGATAGGAATTGATTCCGTTGGAATAATGTTCTATTTCAAGGTCCATCTGAATTTTTGAAAAAAGCGTCTAATGAAGCCCACACACGATTGGAATAACCGATGAAATGATTCCGCCAGACTTTTTCTGCCAGAAAGTCCGACCGGGCGTACACGGCATAACTCTTCCCACGCAGCATTATGTTTGCTACTATGACACAGGTGCTCTTTGATGCAATGGTTGACTATGATTAATGTATTAACACTGTACCTAATCAACTATTCAATGCAGGAGTGAAGAGGTTAACTGTCCCGCCTGCCAGACACTGCCGCAGTTTTTCCGCTGCCCCACTAGAACTCAATACTTTTAGCTTACTAGCGCATAATAGATGCCGAGTTTTAGGGGGAACACGTTAACAGAACAAGGATAAGGGTACACTAGGCTTATTAATAAAAGGACAATTATGTCCTTGCTTACACTCCCGAATGTCTTTTAGGTTTTTACCATGTTGTTAATAGCCTTGGATGGAAATCCCGGTGAAAATATGCCCCACCCCCTTCTTTTTTTTTTTAAGATGTGATGCCAGCAGACTCAGACCCTTCACACAAGTGTCATTCTATAGTATTCTCCATCACTCCTCTCATATTAGCTACATACAATCTATGCGGTGAGGTAAAGGGAGGGACAGAGGAGCTGGGCCTGCACAGACAGTAGTTATACACTCCCAGAAGAGAGAAAAGGGCTACGATTGCCAGAAGGGAGGAGGTAAAAGTTGTAGAGCTGGGTTTCAATCTTACAAAATGTTCAATATATTGACAGTCTTACCCGTCAATGGGCTTTCCTCACTTAAAACTGAACTGGCGCTAAGTGAAATTTGTCTATTAGCCTCCTGCAATCCCCTGATTTGAGACTCAGGACTAGGAGCCAATCAGGTTCTGCTGCAGCGCACATGTGCCAATGGGAGAATAAGGTAGATTGTGGATCTTCTCTCGGTGTTCTGCTGTTTTTTTTTTTTTACAGCCACTAAGCATGCCCTCAGAAAGCAGGCCACCAGCCCCATCGGTTGCAGAAGGCAGACCACCAGCCCAGTCAGGTGCAGAAAGCAGGCCACCAACTCATCGGTTGCAGAAAGCAGGCTACCAGCCCAGTCAGTTGCAGAAAGCAGGCCACCGGCCCAGTCAGTTGTGGAAGGCAGGCCACCAACCCAGTCAGTTGCAGAAAGCAGGCCACCAGCCCATTAGTTATGAAAAGCAGACCACTAGCTCATCCTTTGTGGAAAGTAGACCACCAGCTCATCAGTTGTGGATAGCATGCCACCAGCCCAGTCAGTTGCAGAAAGCAGGCCACCAGCCCAGTTAATTGCAGAAAGCAGGCCACCAGCCCATCAGTTACGGAAAGCAGACCACCAGCTCATCAGTTGCAGAAAGCAGGCCACCAGTCCACCAGTTATGGAAAGCAGAGCACTAGCCCATCAGTTGCGGAAAGCAGACCACCAGCTCACCAGTTGCGAAAAGCAAGCCATTAGCCCAGTTGCGGAAAGCAGGCTACCAGCCCAGTCAGTTGCAGAAAGCAGACCACCAGCCCCATTGGTTGCAGAAAGCAGGCAATCAGCCCAGTCAGTTACAGAAAGCAGGCCACCAGCTCAGTCAGTTACAGAAAGCAGGCCACCAGCCCAGTCAGTTACAGAAAGCAGGCCACCAGCCCCATCAGTTACAGACAGTAGGCCACCTGCCCCACCAACCACACAATATATATATATATATATATATATATATATATATATATATATATATATATATATATATATATATATATATATATACATACATACATATTTAGATTATTGACATTAGCCAGCACCCTTACCCCACAGCCAATGAAGAGGCAGGGGATGTTGGCAAATGTAAATTATACAAAATTCCTTGCTGATTGGTTTGGCGGCCTGCGATCACGTCACAGCCTTCCGCGGGTTAGTTACGAACTTTAGTTTGTCACTGTTTTTGAACAAGCTACAGTGCTACTGCACCGCCGTAGCTGTATTAAAACATCAAACATACTCTGTATTAAAGAATCCTATCACCCTCAAGTCAAAAAAGTCGTTTTATATCGTTGTGGAAATTGAAGAATATATTTAAAATTTTTATTTTTTTTGCCTGGAGTTTACCTTTAAATCCTCTTCAAAGCTCTAATGGATCTCTTACAACGTGGGGCCCTCAGACTGTACTCTGTATTAAAGTGACTTACCATATTAAGCATCCTTTGTCCATATATCTTTCTCCAGGTGTGGGGATCGGGGGCCTATACCTCTGGGTACATCCTGCGCTATTCACAATGATGGTCGTTCCTACAAATGAATGTTTTTTTATGAATGTAACTGTACTGATGAATAAACTATTTTTCTACTACCCACACAAAGTTCTCCCTATGGCTTTCTTATATACACGCAATAACCTAAAGGACAGCGGGTTTTTCTTTTTCCGCTATTTTGCACAATTTGAAGAATGAAAACACACTAATGCCTCTTTCACATGGACTTCAAGATGCCACAAAAACAAGTGAAAAAAAAAAAAAAACATTTTATATATATATATATATATATACAGTATCTCACAAAAGTGAGTACATCCCTCACATTTTTGTAAATATTTCCTTCTATCTTTTCATGTGACAACACTGAAGAAATGACACTTGTCTACAATGTCTTTGGCGGGAGCACTGATTTTAATGACGATTAAAGTGAAAAAAAAAAAGTGAAATATTTCTTTAAATATTGTGCCTGGGGGGTGTCTGTAGTATGCTTGTAAAGTGCCACGTGTTTCCCGTGTTTAGAACAGTCCCTGCACAAAATGACATTTAACGGAAAAAAAGTCATTTAAAACTGCATGGGGTTTTAATGTATTATCTGGTTCCAGTAATATGGATGAAAATAATTGAGAAAAATGGCATGGGTAGCCCCCCCTGCCCATTACCAGCCCCTTTGGGTCTTGTACGGATATTAAGGGGAACCCCGTACCCATATTAAAAAAAGGAAAGACGTGGGGCCCCCAGGCCCTATATACTCAGAACAGCAGTATACAGGCGGTGCAAACAAGACAGGGACTCTGTAGGTTTGTTGTGTTAAGTTGAATCTGTTTGTAATTTTCAACTGGTACATTTTTAAAGTGTAGCTCTAGTCAAAAAAACTATTTTTAAGCTTTTTGGAAAACATAGGGAAGGGTTATCACCCCTGTATAATTTGTTTTGTTGTACATCTTTTTTCATCTCACTTGCTGTTGTCTCCTTCCGTTTGCAAGTAGGAGATGTTTGTAGGTTGGATGTTTGAAAGTAGGGGCCTGCCCTATATGCTCTGCAGAAATGGCGGAACAAGGTGTTGGTGTTGCCACAACATTGTAAGCCCTCAAAGTGACTCTTGGGCGGGCGCTGGAGCGCCCTGCTGTGAACGATTATATCAAGAATTGTAAGTACATGCCATTGTTGAACAGTGGTAGAAAAATTGGGCCTTTGGTGGTTGTGGTGCTGGTTCTGGTGTCACAACACTATAAGTCCTCACAGTTACTCTCGGTAGGCACAGGAACGGGCCCTGCTGTGAAATATTATATCAAGAATTGTAATTACATGCCCCTGTTAAACAAAAAAATTGGGCCTTAGGCACTGGTGCTGGTGCCACGACACTGCAACCTCTCTCATATACTCTAGTTGTAGTGCAGAAATAAGCCCTGCTGCAAAGCATTGCATCAAAAATTGTAATTAAATGCCCCTGTTAAACAGAGGCTGAAAAATTGGGCTGGTGGCACTGGTGCAACGACACTGCAACCTCTCCCATATACTCTAGTTGTAGTGCAGGAATGAGCCCTGCTGCAAAGCATTGCATCAAAAATGGTAATTAAATGCCCCTGTTAAACAGGGGCTGAAAAATTGGGCTGGTGGCACTGGTGCTATGACACTGCAACCTCTCCCATATACTCTAGTTGTAGTGCAGGAATGAGCCCTGCTGCAAAGCATTGCATTAAAAATTGTACTTAAACACCCCTGTTAAACAGCGCAGTGCATTGTGGGCTGTGAGCGCTATTGCGAATTTGTTGCCACAACATTGTAAGCCCTCAAAGTGACTCTTGGTGGGCGCTGGAGCGCCCTGCTGTGAACGATTATATCAAGAATTATAATTACATGCCATTGTTGAACAGTGGTAGCCATAGACTGAGTATAGCCTCAAATACAAAATATACGTAATACATATAACCGTACCATCATCCCAATTGATAATTGTCAGGAATTGGGAATTCTAAGGATATTGGGGCAGTTGCTGAGGCTGCTCCCTTGATATCCACACCCAAAAATGTTTGTTGAGGGGACTATTGCGGTACTAAATAAATCATAAAAGACTTTGTTATAAAAAATTACAAGTAATTTAATAAGGACAAAAAAATGAAATCCATCAAAACTTTCATATTGCTAAAATCATATACACCACAATTTAATAAACTACCGACGGGTAACCCCGTAAGGTTTCTATTGAAGAGGGGTACAGAAACGTTTCCTCTATCGGTTTCGCGGCGAACCGCTTCTTCAGGAGGATAGTCTACAGAGTAAATAAAAATATTTGTAAATAATCAAATAGCAGCGAATCATATAATGACATAACAGAAGATTTACAGTAATTTAAATAGCGAGGGGATCAGCTCACCCACAAAGGAGGAAGCAGTAGATCACAGGACCCATCGGTTTCCTCCCACTGCAGATGCGGGGGATTGTAAAGGGCTCTTCAAATTTAAACAGATAAATATGATATGAGAGTTAAAGTGAGATGAGACATTAACCTATACACACCTAAAGAGCGATATATAGGTGAAAAGGGATGGAAAATAGACTGTGTGCATAGGGGCTGTAAAAAGAGCCTATAAAAAGGAAGTGCTTAATTGTGCATCCTAAGGTGTCCTAAGCAAGCAAAAAATTACCAAAGAAATGTGACCAAATTGGGAAGAAAAGGAAAAAGAAATAAGGAGTCTGTGGAAAAGGGCAAACCACCACAAAAAATAGGGTAAAAAGGATATAAGTGAAACAAGTGTGAAAGTAAGAGCCAAACATACCGTTTGTGCTATATTATCCAGTGCACACCACCCATGTTCATAGAGGGAGATCGAACAGGGCAACACCATAGTAGCCAAGGAATACAAATGTATAGTGTGCAGGGCAGGTATCACCTACTATATATATATATATATATATATATATATATATATATATATATATATATATATAATACACTCCCCAAAGAGAGGAACTGGTAAGCATGTATGCACAGGTTGCTGTTGTAGATGGACACCACAGGTGTATTGCAGGTTAGCACACCAGGTAATCATGATAATTAATATGGTAATTCATTAGCCAGGAAACAAACATGAACCTAGGTATTGATCGCCATCTGTGGGGGTACACACAGAGCAATCACTTTAAGCACATATGAAAAAAGGCATAAAGTAAAATAAGACCAGGAGACCTAGGGTACTAGAGGTTCTAGTCATCGGGTACAAAAACAGCAATACTCTAACCTGTATAGACATGTCCAACAGCGCAACCCGGCATGTGGAGTCCTGAAAACTACTCAACAGTGGTCTAACACAGTGGTAGTGGTAGTGGTTGAACAGTGGTAGAAAAATTGGGCCTTTGGTGGTTGTGGTGCTGGTGCTGGTGCCACAACACTATAAGTCCTCACAGTTACTCTCAGTAGGCACAGGAACGGGCCCTGCTGTGAAATATTAAATCAAGAATTGTAATTACATGCCCCTGTTAAACAAAAAAATTGGGCCTTAGGCACTGGTGCTGGTGCCACGACACTGCAACCTCTCCCATATACTCTAGTTGTTGTGCAGGAATGAGCTCTGCTGCAAAGCATTGCATCAAAAATGGTAATTAAATGCCCCTGTTAAACAGGGGCTGAAAAATTGGGCTGGTGGCACTGGTGCTATGACACTGCAACCTCTCCCATATACTCTAGTTGTAGTGCAGGAATGAGCCCTGCTGCAAAGCATTGCATCAAAAATTGTAATTAAACGCCCCTGTTAAACAGCGCAGTGCATTGTGGGCTGTGAGCGCCATGCGAATTTGGAGCAAACGGCCCATAATGTTCGGTATTCGCCGAACGTGCGAACAGCAGATGTTCGAGTCGAACGTATGTTCGACTCGAACATCAAGCTCATCCCTAGCTAGGATGCACATAGCATCTAAAACATCATTACTAGGATGCAGACAGCTTTTGAAACATTGTTGCTAGGATGTAGGCAGCTTCTGAAAAATCATTCCTAGGATGCAGGCAGCTATTGAATCATCTGTTGCTAGGATGCAGGTGGCTTCAGAAACATCTGTTGCTAGGATGCTGGTAGCTTTTCAAACATTGTTGACTAGGATGCAGGCAGCTTCTAAAACATCATTACTAGGATGCAGGCAGCTTTTGAAACATTGTTGCTAGGATGTAGGCATCTTTTGAAACATTGTTGCTAGGATGTAGGGATCTTCTAAAACATTGTTTCTAGGATGCAGGCAGCTATTGAAATATCTGTTGCTAGGATGCAGGTGACTTCTGAAACATCTGTTGCTAGGGTGCAGGTGGGTTCAGAAACATCTGTTGCTAGGATGCAAGTCTATTTTGAAGCCTTGTACATTGCTAGGATGGAGCTGAAATGTCCTCCTTTGCTAGGATGCAGGTGACTTTTGAAACATCGTTGCTAGGATGCAGGTGGGTTCTGAAACATCTGTTGCTAGGATGCAGGTCTATTTTGAAGCATTGTCCATTGCTAGGATGGAGCTGAAATGTCCTCCTTTGCTAGGATGCAGATGACTTCTGAAACATCGTTGCTAGGATGCAGGCAGCTTCTAAAACAACAATACTAGGATGCAGGTAGCTTCTGAAACATCATTGCTAGGATGCAGGTGGCTTCTGAAATGTCATTGCTAGGATGCAGGTTGTCTTCTAAAACATATGTTGGTAGGATGCAGGTGACTTCTGAAACATCATTACTAGAATTTCACTTCTCTTTTGGGTGACAAAATTCTTACCGCTCAGGTCCATGCTCCTCCTGAGAAACCTTGCGACCGCTGCTTTGTCCCAGAGAGTCTCCGTACTGCAGTGCTCCAGACTTACCATTCTCCCAAGACTGCTGGCCACCCTGGGAAGCATCAACTCTATTGGGCCATTTCCCAACAATTCTGGTGGCCTAGTCTACGGGCTGAAGTAACCACCTTCGTAGCTGCCTGTTCCGTGTGTGTTCCGTGTAAGACTCCACAACACCTTCCAGTGGACCTCCTACAACCCATACCCAATGGAGAGAGGCCCTGGACTCACCTGTCTATGGATTTCATTGTGGATTTACCCAACTCTCGGGGCAACGCAGTTATCCTTATGGTGGTTGACCGGTTCTCGAAAATGTCTCATTGTATTCCATTTAGGAAGTTGCCCACTTCTAAGGAACTGGCTTCCATTTTTGCTTTGGGAGATCTTTCGCTTACATGGGCTACCCAAGGTGATTGTCTCGGATTGGGTAGTCGGTTTGTGCCCCGGTTCTGCTGAGCCTTTTGTGCACAGTTGGAAATTCAGCTTGCTTTCTTCTCTGTGTATCACCCGCTGTCTAATTGGGCCACAGAATGAGCCAATCAGGCCTTGGAGTAATTCTTACGTTGCTTTATTTCTTATTATCATAACAGCTGGTCAGACCTATTACCGTGGGCGGAGTTTGCTCACAATAGTGCCTTGAATTCTGCTTCGCAATTGTCCCCGTTTATGGCAAACTATGGTTTCCAACCTTCCATGTTGCCTGACTCAGAATATTCCTGTGTTAGAGGAGCATCTCCGTGGTCTTCCTTCCAACTTGGGCACAAGTCCAGGAGGCTTTGCGTCATGCTAATGATTGGTACAGACTCCATGCTGACCACAGACGCCTGCCTGCGCCTTCCTACCAGGTTGGGGACAGGGTCTGTCTGTCATCGCGCAACCTTCGACTTCGTGTTCCCTCACTGAAGTTCGCACCTCGGTTTATTGGGCCTTTCCGTATTCTTTGCAGGATTAACCCAGACCTTCCTTCTAATATGCGTATTTCAAATGTATTTCATGTCTCCTTATTAAAACCTTTGGTCTGCAACTGCTTTACCACCTTGGTGCAACGTTACCACCCTGTACAGGTTGAGAACCATGAGGAGTACGAAGTACAGTCCATTGTTGACTCCGTAGGTTCCGTGGCACGTACAGTACCTGGTGCATTGGAAGGGGTATGGTCCGGAGGAATGCTCTTGGGTCTCATCCTCGGACGCACATGCCCCTGTCCTCCTCCGTGATTTCCATAGATGTTTCCCCCTTAAGCCTGGCGGTCCTCCGAGGGAAAGGGGTCATTGAGGAGGGGGTACTGTCAGGGCTGGGCTCAGCTCTTCCTTCTCTGAACTGGCTGCTCAGCTGTCGGCTAATTGCCAGCTCCTATCTCTCCACAGCAGTGGCAGTGCGTCCATAAGAGTGCACGGGCGCGGACCCCTCTCTCCAGCCACCCCCTCTATCACCAATAGATAGATTTGTGCATTGCATGAATCTTTCCATGGCCGCCGCTGCCACCCCCTATTCAGGCGCCTGGCCCTTTTTCGGGGCACTGGGCACCTGAATTACTGGGGTGGCGGGTGTTTTTGAAGCACCATGCTTGGCGCTCGCAGTTTACCCAGCTGTATTAGAAAAGCAAATGAATATTTGCTTTCCTAACACTGAACTGCCTCTCCGCCAATCAGGTGCTCACATCTGTTATCCGTCACCTGATTGGCTGAAACAATGGGTGCTGTGATTGGACGCCTATCAGGCGTCCAATCATAGGAGAGGACGGGAGAAGACAACGAAGGACATGGAGGAGAACAGAGGTCGTTGCTGTCACCCATTGCTCCACTGAGACAGGGTAAGTGCTGGACAGAGGGCGGGTGTGGGCACAGTGGCAGCATTTGATGGGGCACAGTGGGAGCATTTGATAATACAGTGGGAGTATTTGATGGCACAGTTGGAGCATTTGATGGGCACAGTGGCGGCATTTGATGGGCACAGTGGCGGCAACTGATGGGCACAGTGGCTGCGCTTGATGGCACAGTGTCTGTGTTTGATGGGCACAGTGGCAGCAATTTATGGGCACAGTGGCTGCGTTTGATGGCACGGTGACTGCGTTTGATGGTACAGTGGCTGCGTTTGATGGCACAGTGGCTGCGTTTGATGGGCACAGTGTCAACGGCTGATGGGCACAGTGGCTACATTTGATGGGACAGTGGCTGCATTTGATGGGCACAGTGGCTGCGTTTGATGGGCACAGTGGCTGCGTTTGATGGCACAGTGGCTGCGGTTGATGGGCACAGTGGCGGCAATTGATGGGCACAGTGGCTGCGTTTGATGGCACAGTGGCTGCGTTTGATGGCACAGTGGCTACGTTTGATGGGTACAGTGTGAACAATTTATAAGCACAGTGGCTACGTTTGATGGGACAGTGGCTGCATTTGATGGGCACAGTGGCTGCATTTGATGGGTACAGTGTCAACGATTTATGGGCACAGTGGCTACGTTTGATGGGCCAGTGGCTGCATTTGATGGGCACAGTGGCTGCGTTTTATGGTACAGTGGCTGCATTTGATGGGCATAGTGGCTGCGTTTGATGGTACAGTGGCTGCATTTGATGGGCACAGTGAGGCTGCAATTGATGGGGGGTTTTTTTTCAGAATTTTTTAGTTTGTTTGCCTCCCCCCAAAAATTTTTAGCACCAGCCACCACTGCTTCACAGTGACTCACCTGTTGATGATATCCTGCTCATCAGTCCTGCCTACTTAAAGTGGAAGTAAACCCATTAAATTAACAGTTTCAAAAAACAGTTACATTCCCATGCCAGAAATGTAACTGTCACATTGGTTGTGCTCTCAACCAAACTGTTAAACCATCCAATGGCTGGTGTCATAACTGATCACATGTGCAACAACATGGCAGTTGAAGATTAAACAGAGGTCAAGATGGCGGCTTCCTTGGCTGAAAATGATAGGAGGGTTTACTTCCACTTTAAGTCGTCCAGCCCAGAGGATCTCTGCCTTCGCCTTGGTCAACATCACAGAGACTATCTCCTGTGTTCCTGTTAGTGACTTGCTTGGCTGATATTCCTTCTGGCTCCAGATCCTGCTTGTTGTTCCACTACACTGTTCCCTGGCTTCCTGGCTTTCCTGACTATCCGTTTATAAATTATGGCCAAAATTCATGAAGAAAAATTAATAATTTGCAAAAGTTTATCACAGTAACAAAGAAAATGCATTTTTTTATACATTTTCTGTCTTTTTTCATTCATAGCGCAAAAAATAAAGGAGAAGTGAGAGGTGATCAAATACCACCAAAAAAAAAAGCTCTATTTGTATTTAAAAAAGGACAAAAAATGAATTTGGGTAGTCTTACATGACTGAGTAATTGTCATTCAAAGTGTGAGAGCACCGAAAGCTGAAAATTGGTCTGGGCAGGAGGGGGGTTTAAGTGCCCAGTAGGCAAGTGGTTAAACAAGTGTGATTTAACTGTACTTCTGTCTCGGTCTGATAGGGTTGCCACCTTTTCTTCAAGTCAAACCCGAACAGTTTTGCGGCGCACAGCAATTTCTTTTTTATAGTATATAGTATAAGCGCCTGGGATTGGAGTGTGGGCAGACACAAAGGGGTAGGGATGGGGAGGAAGAGGTGCAGATCAAGCCCTCTCTCCTCTCCCGTCTGTATGTGTTGGTGGGGGTATGGAGGGTATGGTTTGTTAGTGTTGGCTTTGGGCAGTGTGAAAGAGAGTGTAACAGACACTCTCAGCAGTGAAAACTGCAGCCAACAACCCTGCTGGGAAGCCATAGTCCAGTCTAAATAATGTGTCCGGGTTTCAGACAGTCCGAAACCTGGACAAATGATTCCAAACCCGAACTGTCCGGGTGAATCCTGGACAGGTGGCAACCCTACGGTCTGATTCATGGTTTCTGACAGCCGGTGACTCTGAAACATTGTCGCTAGGATGCAGGTGACTTCTGGAATGGGAGATTTTCTGTCTGTACTTTAACGGACGGTGATCCTGCCATGAAGGGTGTTCTATGGTGACAACGCTCTGCCCCATCTCCCAATTGTGCTCCTGTGTTGTCACCGTCACATGGTGGCCATTTCAACACACAGGCATGGTCACCATCAGGAAACACACCCTGGGTGTATATATGGGTCAGGAAGTGGCTACTAAGAGGCTGTGGGGGATCATCAGCCACACCAAGGTAAAGGATGGAAAAGGTTAAAAAAAAAAAACAAGGATTTTATTGTAAAACATGGAACTGGTTTTATGATTCATTGTGCACAGAACAGAATAGAACTGTCAGTTTATGTAACACAAGGAACACACCCAGCCCCGCCTCCCCCTATTACATTATATGTGACACAGGCCTGGAGGCTGTAGGCTCCTCTGCCATCTTTGTTGCTGGCACCAGATCATGAATTCAATTAAACAGCTACTGATTCTTCTGAATCCGAAATCTGTCCCTGTAATCCACCGAAATGGAGCAAAGTACTACCTTCGGCCCGATGTTTCTCGTTACAATATATGCAGAAAAGGAAATAAATGAACCGGTTTGCCAGTACTTAAGATGGCCGCTGCGTTTTCAGATTCTCTCACAGGTTGGCATCTTCCGGTCCAGACAGGAAGCAGAAACCTTGTTCTTTGGTCACTGTTTTGGGCCAGGGGGATGGGGAAATAATTATTTTACGGGGCTCGGAAGACCTCGCATGACAAGGAACTTATTTCTGTTCCTGAGAAAAAGAGAAGGAAGAGGGCATAGGAAGACTTTGCCCTCATTTAAGATGGCCGCCAGGTCTAGACTGTAGGCTTACTGCGGTGTTGGTAGATGCAGGGTGTAACAAGATGCAGCGACGATTCGTCATTTCCGTTTGAGGTTTTGATGGTTGCTGATTCTGACTGAACAAGTGGTTTCCGGTCTAGGCAGGAAGTGACGAATATCCTTCCCTTCCCGCCTCCATCATTGTGTGTATCCGCAGTGAGGCGATCCGGAGAGGAAGAAGAAGGACGGTGAGGCGAGGTGAGCGGGGACGCTGGGCTGGGGGAGGTGGAGGAGCCATAGAGAGTTACCGGATCGAGGGGGGTCCTAGGGGCAAGAAAAGTCATGAGGCCTGGAGAAACCCCCCAGAGGAGAGCGAGGGGCCCTAACTACAAATGAATGTGGGGACCCTGCAGAGTCACCAAGGGCCACGGAGGATGAGGGATTCTGGGGTGGGGATGTAAAGTAATAGGGGCCTTTGAGGGACCCAAAAAGTGATGCGGGACCAGTGGGGGCGCAGAGGAGGGTGGCGATAGGAGGGGGCAGTGGAGGGTGGCGAGGAGGGGGGTGCAGCGGTGGGTGGCGATAGGAGGAGAAGGGGTGCAGAGGAGGGTGGCGAGGAGGGAGGGAGCAGCGGAGAGTGGCGATAGGAGGGAGGGAGCAGCGGAGAGTGGCGATAGGAGGGGGGCAGCAGAGGGTGGCGATAGGAGGGGGGGGGCAGCGGAGGTGGCGATAGGAGGGGGGGGCAGCGGAGGGTGGCGATAGGGAGGGGGGGCAGCGGAGGGTGGCGATAGGAGGGGGGGCAGCGGAGGGTGGCGATAGGAGGGGGGGCAGCGGAGGGTGGCGATAGGAGGGGGGGCAGCGGAGGGTGGCGATAGGAGGGGGGCAGCGGAGGGTGGCGATAGGAGGGGGGGCAGCGGAGGGTGGCGATAGGAGGGGGGCAGCGGAGGGTGGCGATAGGAAGGGGGGGGCAGCGGAGGGTGGCGATAGGAGGGGGGGCAGCGGAGGGTGGCGATAGGAGGGGGGGCAGCGGAGGGTGGCGATAGAGGGGGGGGCAGCGGGAGGGTGGCGATAGGAGGGGGGGCAGCGGAGGGTGGCGATAGGAGGGGGGGCAGCGGAGGGTGGCGATAGGAGTGGGGGCAGCGGAGGGTGGCGATAGGAGGGGGGGCAGCGGAGGGTGGCGATAGGAGGGGGGCAGCGGAGGGTGGCGATAGGAGGGGGGGCAGCGGAGGGGTGGCGATAGGAGGGGTGGCAGCGGAGGGGTGGCGATAGGAGGGTGGCAGCGGAGGGTGGCGATAGGAGGGGGGGCAGCGGAGGGTGGCGATAGGAGGGGGGGCAGCGGAGGGTGGCGATAGGAGGGGGGGCAGCGGGAGGTGGCGATAGGAGGGTGGCAGCGGGAGGGTGGCGATAGGAGGGGTGGCAGCGGAGGGTGGCGATAGGAGGGGGGCAGCGGAGGGTGGCGATAGGAGGGGGGCAGCGGAGGGTGGCGATAGGAGGGGGGGGCAGCGGAGGGGTGGCGATAGGAGGGGGGGGCAGCGGGAGGGTGGCGATAGGAGGGGGGGGCAGCGGAGGGTGGCGATAGGAGGGGGGCAGCGGAGGGTGGCGATAGGAGGGGGGGCAGCGGAGGGTGGCGATAGGAGGGGGGGCAGCGGAGGGTGGCGATAGGAGGGGGGGCAGCGGAGGTGGCGATAGGAGGGGGGGCAGCGGAGGGTGGCGATAGGAGGGGGGCAGCGGAGGGTGGCGATAGGAGGGGGGGCAGCGGAGGGTGGCGATAGGAGGGGGGCAGCGGAGGGTGGCGATAGGAGGGGGGGCAGCGGAGGGGTGGCGATAGGAGGGGGGGCAGCGGAGGGTGGCGATAGGAGGGGGGCAGGCGGAGGGGTGGGCGATAGGAGGGGGGGCAGCGGAGGGTGGCGATAGGAGGGGGGCAGCGGAGGGTGGCGATAGGAGGGGGCAGCGGAGGGTGCGATAGGAGGGGGGGCAGCGGAGGGTGGCCGATAGGAGGGGGGGCAGCGGAGGGTGGCGATAGGAGGGGGGGCAGCGGAGGGTGGCGATAGGAGGGGGGCAGCGGAGGGTGGCGATAGGAGGGGGGCAGCGGAGGGTGGCGATAGGAGGGGGGGCAGCGGAGGGTGGCGATAGGAGGGGGGGCAGCGGAGGGTGGCGATAGGAGGGGGGGCAGCGGAGGGTGGCGATAGGAGGGGGCAGCGGAGGGTGGCGATAGGGAGGGGGGGCAGCGGAGGGTGGCGATAGGAGGGGGGCAGCGGAGGGTGGCGATAGGAGGGGGGGGCAGCGGAGGGTGGCGATAGGAGGGGGGGGCAGCGGAGGGTGGCGATAGGAGGGGGGGCAGCGGGAGGGTGGCGTTAGGAGGGGGGGCAGAGGAGGGTGGCGTTAGGAGGGGGCGTTAGGAGGGGGGCAGCGGAGGGTGGCGTTAGGAGGGGGGGCAGCGGAGGGTGGCGATAGGAGGGGGGGCAGCGGAGGGTGGCGATAGGAGGGGGGGCAGCGGAGGGTGGCGTTAGGAGGGGGGCAGAGGAGGGTGGCGTTAGGAGGGGGGCGTTAGGAGGGGGGGCAGCGGAGGGTGGCGTTAGGAGGGGGGGCAGCGGAGGGTGGCGATAGGAGGGGGGCAGCGGAGGGTGGCGTTAGGAGGGGGGGCAGCGGAGGGTGGCGATAGGAGGGGGGGCAGCGGAGGGTGGCGATAGGAGGGGGGGCAGAGGGGGGTGGCGATAGGAGGGGGGGCAGAGGAGGGTGGCGATAGGAGGGGGGCAGAGGAGGGGGAGGGGGCAGCGGAGGGTGGCGTTAGGAGGGGGGCAGCGGAGGGTGGCGATAGGAGGGGGGCAGCGGAGGGTGGCGATAGGAGGGGGGGCAGCGGAGGGTGGCGTTAGGAGGGGGGGCAGAGGAGGGTGGCGTTAGGAGGGGGGCGTTAGGAGGGGGGGCAGCGGAGGGTGGCGTTAGGAGGGGGGGGCAGCGGAGGGTGGCGATAGGAGGGGGGGCAGCGAGGGTGGCGTTAGGAGGGGGGGCAGCGGAGGGTGGCGATAGGGAGGGGGGGCAGCGGAGGGTGGCGATAGGAGGGGGGGCAGAGGAGGGTGGCGATAGGAGGGGGGGCAGAGGAGGGTGGCGATAGGAGGGAGGGAGCAGCGGAGGGGGGAGGGGGCAGCGGAGGGTGGCGATAGGAGGGAGGGAGCAGCGGAGGGGGGAGGGTGGCGATAGGAGGGAGGGAGCGGCGGAGGGTGGCGGAGGGGGGAGGGAGCGGCGGAGGGTGGCGGAGGGGGGGAGGGAGCGCGGAGGGTGGCGATAGGGGAGGAGGGAGCGGCGGAGGGTGGGAGAGGGGAGGAGCGCGGAGGGTGGCGATAGGGGGGAGGGTGGTGAGGAGGGGGGCAGCGGAGGGTGGCGAGGAGGGGGGCAGCGGAGGGTGGCGATAGGAGGGAGGGAGCAGCGGAGGGTGGCGAGGGGGGGCAGCGGAGAGTGGCGATAGGAGGGAGGGTGGTGAGGAGGGGGGGCAGCGGAGGGTGGCGGAGGGGGGCAGCGGAGGGTGCGAGGGGGGGCAGCGGGAGGGTGGCGAGGGGGGGCAGCGGAGGGTGGCGAGGGGGGGGTAGCGGAGGGGGGAGGGAGCGGCGGAGGGTGGCGATGGGAGGGAGCGCGGAGGGTGGCGATGGGAGGGAGCGGCGGAGGGTGGCGATGGGAGGGAGGGAGCTGCGGAGGGTGGCGATGGGAGGGAGGGAGAGGCGGAGGGTGGCGATGGGAGGGAGGGAGCGGCGGAGGGTGGCGATGGGAGGGGAGGGTGGCGATAGGAGGGAGGTGCAGCGGAGGGGTGCGGCGGAGGGGGGGGAGGGAGCGGCGGAGGGTGGCAATAGGGAGGGAGCAGCGGAGAGTGGCGATAGGAGGGAGGGTGGAGCGGAGGGGGTGCGGCGGAGGGGGGGAGGGGAGCGGGCGAGGTGGAAATAGGGAGGGAAGCAGCGGAGAGTGGCGATAGGAGGGAGGGTGGTGAGGAGGGGGGGGCAGCGGAGGGTGGCGATAGGAGGGAGGGAGCAGCGAGGGGGGCAGCGGAGAGTGGCGATAGGAGGGAGGGTGGTGAGGAGGGGGGGCAGCGGAGAGTGGCGATAGGAGGGAGGGTGGTGGCGAGGGGGGGGGCAGCGGAGGGTGGCGATAGGAGGGAGGGAGCAGGGGGTGCAGCGGAGGGTGGTTATAGGGAGGGAGGGAGCAGCGGAGGGTGGCGAGGAGAAGGGGGTGCAGAGGAGGAGGGAGCGAGCAGCGGAGAGTGGCGATAGGAGGGGGGCAGCGGAGGGTGGCGATAGGAAGGGAGGGAGCGGTGGAGGGGTGGCGAGGAGGGGGGTGCAGCGGAGGGTGGCGGGGGTGTCTGCGAAGGGTGGATGAGGAGTGGGGGGCAGCGGAGGGTGGCGATAGGAGGGAGGGTGGTGAGGAGGGGGGGCAGCGGAGGGGGCGATAGGAGGGAGGGAGCAGCGGAGGGGGTGCGGCGGAGGGGGGAGGGAACGGCGGAGGTGGCGATAGGAGGGAGTGGCGGAGGGGGGGAGGGAGCGGCGGAGGGGGGGAGGGAGCGGTGAAGGGTGGCGATAGGGGGGAGGGAGCGGCGGAGGGTGGCGATAGGGGGAGGGAGCGGAGGGTGGCGATAGGGGGGGAGCGGCGGAGGGTGATGGGAGGGAGGGTGGCGATGGGAGAAGGGGTGGCGATAGGAGGGAGGGTGGTGAGGAGGGGGGGCAGCGGAGGGAGGGTGTGGCGGAGGGTGGCGATAGGGAGGGAGCGGCGGAGGGTGGCGATAGGAGGGAGGGTGGAGCGGAGGGAGGGTGCGGCGGAGGGGGGGGGAGGGAGCGGCGGAGGGGTGGCAAATAGGGAGGGAGCAGCGGAGAGTGGCGATAGGAGGGAGGGGGGGAGGGAGCGGTGAGGGTGGCAATAGGGAGGGAGCAGCGGAGAGTGGCGATAGGAGGGAGGGGGGCAGCGGAGGGTGGCGATAGGGAGGGAGCAGCGGAGGGGGGCAGCGGAGAGTGGCGATGGGAGGGAGGGTGGCGATAGGAGGGAGGGAGCGGCGGAGGGTGGCGATAGGAGGGAGGGAGCGGCGGAGGGTGGCGATAGGAGGGAGGGAGCGGCGGAGGGTGGCGATAGGAGGGGGGCAGCGGAGGGAGGGTGCGGCGGAGGGTGGCGATAGGAGGGAGGGAGCGGCGGAGGGTGGCGATAGGAGGGGCGGCAGCGGAGGGAGGGTGCGGCGGAGGGTGGCGATAGGGAGGGAGCAGCGGAGAGTGGCGATAGGAGGAGGGTGGTGAGGAGGGGGGGCAGCGGAGGGTGGCGATAGGAGGGAGGGAGCAGCGGAGGGTGCGAGGGGGGGGGCCGCGGAGAGTGGCGATGGGAGGGAGGGTGGTGGCGAGGGGGCAGTGGAGGGGAGGGGAGGGTGGCGATAGGAGGGAGGAGGGTGGCGATAGGAGGGAGCGGCGGAGGGTGGCGATAGGAGGGAGCGGCGGAGGGTGACGATAGGAGGGAGCGGCGGAGGGTGGCGATAGGAGGGAGGGAGTGGCGGAGAGTGGCGATAGAGGGGGTGTGGCGGATGGGGGGGAGGGAGCGGCGGAGGGTGGCAATAGGGAGGGAGCAGCGGAGAGTGGCGATGGGAGGGGAGGGTGGAGCGGAGGGGTTGCGGCGGAGGGGGGGAGGGAGCGGCGGAGGGTGGCAATAGGGAGGGAGCAGCGGAGAGTGGCGATAGGAGGGAGGGTGGGGAGGAGGGGGGCAGCGGAGGGAGGGTGGCGATAGGAGGGAGGGAGCGGCGGAGGGTGGCGATAGGAGGGGGTGTGGCGGAGGGTGGCGATAGGGAGGGAGCAGCGGAGAGTGGCGATAAGGAGGGAGGGTGGTGAGGAGGGGGGGGGCAGCGGAGGGTGGCGATAGGAGGAGGGAGCAGCGGAGGGTGGTGAGGGGGGGCAGCGGAGTGTGGCGATAGGAGGGAGGGTGGTGAGGAGGGGGGGCAGCGGAGAGTGGCGATAGGAGGGAGGGTGGTGGCGGAGGGTGGCCGTTAGGAGGGAGGGAGCAGGGGGTGCAGCGGAGGGTGGTTATAGGAGGGAGGAGCAGCAGAGGGTGGCGAGGAGAAGGGGGTGCAGAGGAGGGAGGGAGGGAGCAGCGGAGGGTGGCGAGGAGAAGGGGGTGCAGAGGAGGGAGGGAGCGAGCAGCGGAGAGTGGCGATAGGAGGGGGCAGCGGAGAGTGGCGATAGGATGGAGGGAGCGGTGGAGGAGGGGGGGGGGTGCAGCGGAGGTGGCTGGGGGTGGTCTGGCGAAGGGTGATGAGTGCCAGGGTGTGGGACGACATGAAAAGGTAGAGAGGTCTGGAGGACCCGGGGAGTAGGGATGATGGTTCTGGGAGGCCATGAAGAGTGAGGAGGGTTCTGGGGGAGACGGTGGGGCCTGGCTGTCCTGGAGACTGAGGGGCCCCAGAGAGTATTGAGAGTCCTGGGGGGGGATCCAGGCAGTACAGCCAAGTATGGCGGGTGGGGTAATCGGGGATCTATGAGGTCACAGTCAGTAGGACCCTCTGGGGGGTGTTTGTTTCCTGAACACAGCGGTGTGACTGAGCCCCTGTAATAAAACACGGTCTCTGCTCTATAGATCAGACCCTCCCCTCCCCCACACTTATATCTGAAGTATTTCCTTTTCAGGAATTGGATTCCTAGCACTGATGTATATATTTTGTTCCTCGTAGAACCATCCTAAGCGTACAAGATGGCGGACAGCGATGATGAGTACGACCGCCGCCGCAGAGACAAATTCAGGAGGGAGAGGAGCGACTACGATCGTTCCAGAGAGCGGGACGAGAGGAGGAGAGACGACTGGAGTGACAGGTGATGCGGCCGATACCACCGTCCTTCATTAACAGGAGCTCCTTGCCCTTTTTTAAAGTTCAGTGGAGGACCCAGAAAGGGATATTTACTCACCCCCCCCCTTTTTGTCCTTGGGAGTAGGCAGAGACTCTTATTGGTCAGTGCTGTCACATGACTGTGGTGACCCAATGACTGTTGAGCTATTGTGCAGTTTCCCTGTTGAACGGATTTCAAGGCTGCGTATTTCGTGCAATAGCTTGCAGTGCTCAGTCACCGCGGTCTATGTGACAAGTGCTGACCAATGAGAAATCAATACACCAGCAGACATGGGTGTCGGGTGATTCTAAGCAAAGGTAGGTGAGTGCAGTGGGAGGAGAGGGGAGGCCAATGGGAAGTAGTAGTATAGGTGGAGATGCCCATTAAGCCAGGGATGGATCTTCAAACTACGGCCCTCCGTCCAAACTACAAGTCCCACGAGGCATTGTAAAAACTGACATTCACGGACATGACTAAGCATGATGGGGGGAGTTGTTCCCGAACAACTGGAGGGTCGTAGTAAGAAAAGACGTAAGACATAACGCTGCTCCGCATCGCTGTATTATACTACAATTCCCATGATGCAATTGGAATTGATCAGTATGGGTTTGGTTTTATGGTTTGTGGGGGTGACAGACCACGAGTCCCTGGCCCTGTCAGTCAAGCTATGACATTATAGGGGGGAGGGGGGGGAGACTAGGAGTCTCCTTCCCTCTGAATCAGGTTATGACGTCATGGGGGTCGAGGAGTCTTCTGGCCTTTCAGGCAAGCTATGACATCATGTGGGGGAAGACTAGGAGTCTCCTTCCCTCTTGGTCAGGTTATGATGTCATGGGGGTCGAGGAGTCTTCTGGCAAGTTATGATGTCATGGGGAAGACTAGGAGTCTCCTGTCAGGTTATGACATCATAGTGGACAGGGAAGACTAGAAGTCTTTTTTATTTTTTTTATTTTTTTACATGTATGACAGTTCATGAAAGCCCAGGGGAGAAGTGGGAAGAGCCCACCAGTCTTGTATGGAGGACATTGGAGGGACACACAGCCGCAGAAATGCGACACTGTTGGCACAAAAGACGACCATATTTGTTAGACGGGACCTGACTCTTATAATGCTCTATAGAAATTTGCGCCCAGAGTTCATGGAAGTTGATGAGAGGCCGAGCAGTCTCGCTGTATTGTCATTTTAATGGTTTGTTCTTGTGTTTCCTCCTGCAGAGAATGGGACCGAGGACGGGAGAGGAGGAGCAGAGAGTACCGTGATTATGACAGAAGCAGACGGGAGAGGTTCTCTCCTCCGCGCCATGACATGAGCCCCCCTCAGAAGCGTATGAGAAGAGATTGGTGAGGACTATACCACTGTGGGTTTGAGGGCCACCCTTGTCCCCGTGCCTGTTTGCGTGGGTGGGCCAGCCTTGTCCCCGGCTGAGTGAGTGGGAGCGAGGGGCCAGCCTTGTCCCCCCGCCTGAGTGAATGAGTGGGAGCGAGGGGCCAGCCTTGTCCCCGGCTGAGTGAGTGGGAGCGAGGGGCCAGCCTTGTCCCCCCGCCTGAGTGAATGAGTGGGAGCGAGGGGCCAGCCTTGTCCCCCCGCCTGAGTGAGTGAGTGGGAGCGAGGGGCCAGCCTTGTCCACCCGCCTGAGTGAGTGAGTGGGAGCGAGGGGCCAGCCTTGTCCACCCGCCTGAGTGAGTGAGTGGGAGCGAGGGGCCAGCCTTGTCCACCCGCCTGAGTGAGTGAGTGGGAGCGAGGGGCCAGCCTTGTCCCCCCGCCTGAGTGAGTGGGAGCGAGGGGCCAGCCTTGTCCCCCCGCCTGAGTGAGTGGGAGCGAGGGGCCAGCCTTGTCCCCCCGCCTGAGTGAGTGAGTGGGAGCGAGGGGCCAGCCTTGTCCCCCCGCCTGAGTGAGTGAGTGGGAGCGAGGGGCCAGCCTTGTCCCCCCGCCTGAGTGAGTGAGTGGGAGCGAGGGGCCAGCCTTGTCCCCCCGCCTGAGTGAGTGAGTGAGTGGGAGCGAGGGGCCAGCCTTGTCCCCCCGCCTGAGTGAGTGAGTGAGTGGGAGCGAGGGGCCAGCCTTGTCCCCCCGCCTGAGTGAGTGAGTGAGTGGGAGCGAGGGGCCAGCTTTGTACCCCCGCCTGAGTGAGTGAGTGGGAGCGAGGGGCCAGCCTTGTCCCCCCGCCTGAGTGAGTGAGTGGGAGCGAGGGGCCAGCCTTGTCCCCCCGCCTGAGTGAGTGAGTGGGAGCGAGGGGCCAGCCTTGTCCCCGCGTGTTTGCTTTCAATGCGAGGGCCAGCCTTGTCCCCGCGTGTTTGCTTTCAATGCGAGGGCCAGCCTTGTCCCCGCATGTTTGCTTTCAATTTTCGAGGGCCAGCCTTGTCCCCACCTGTGTGGCATGCGAGGGCCAGCCTTGTCCCCACCTGTGTGGCATGCGAGGGCCAGCCTTGTCCCCACCTGTGTGGCATGCGAGGGCCAGCCTTGTCCCCACCTGTGTGGCATGCGAGGGCCAGCCTTGTCCCCACCTGTGTGGCATGCGAGGGCCAGCCTTGTCCCCACCTGTGTGGCATGCGAGGGCCAGCCTTGTCCCCACCTGTGTGGCATGCGAGGGCCAGCCTTGCCCCCCCCTGTTTTGTTGTTTATCTGACTTTTTTCTTAGGGATGATCACAGCTCTGACCCTTATCACAGCGGCTATGATATGCCATATTCCGGCACTTCCGGTGGCCCAGCCTACGGTCCGCCACAGCCATGGGGGCATCCCGACATGCACGTCATGCAGCATCCTGGTATCCCCATACAAGCCAGGTAAATGCGTGTTTTAAGATGTATGTATATGTTTTGTTTAATGCATTATCTTGTATTAGCTACACAAACAAAACTAGAGTGTAATGTGTATAAGAATTGCTTTTCTAATTTAAAGTGAATTTTTTATTTTTATGTCTTCCTCCTGAATCGCTCTCTTCCTCTCCTGTTGCAATCGGCGCTCTCTTCAAGCATCTTAAGCCTCGTACACACGGTCGGATTTTCGGCCGGGAATTGTGTGATGACAAACTGTTGGCCTAAAATCCGACCGTTAGTACTATGCTCCATCAGGCAATTGTTGTCCAACTTTCCGCCAACAAATGTTGGATGGCAGGCCAGTACATTTTCGGCGTACAACGGCCTGTTGTCAGATTTTCATATGGTGTGTACACAAGTCCAAAGTACAAACACGCATGCTCAGAATCAATGCTTGCCAAACACTGCATTAGCATAAGTTGCCCAAAGGGTGGCGCTCAAGAGCTGAAATTCGTGCAATGCGTCACTACGTTCCTGTTTGTTGGACGACAATTGTGTACCGTTTGTATGCAAGACAAAATCCTGGCACGCGCCTTTGGGACAAGAGTCTGATGCTCTGTTGGCCAACAATTCGATTGTGTGTACCAGGCTTTAGACATTGTGTATTGTGCTGCATGTGGATATGTTCCCTCCCCCCCCGCCCACCATTATATTTCCGATGAAGGACAAAGAACAGAACAGCTTGGCCATCTATTGTTCTCTCTGCGCTGCAACACCTGCAGCAATCAGACCTGAGAAAAAGTTGTGGGAGCAGCAGATGGTCTATTGTTGCGGCAAGCTTAGAGAGGAGGGAGGATAGACAGGAGTGCCAAGAATTTCACAAGCCAGATTGAATCTCTTATTAAATAATACATAAAAGTAGAAATGGAAAGATGGCAATCGTATCTATTCTATACACGGCGATCCTAAGAGGTGACTATTGTCGGCAGAGAGTAAGCCGTTCCTGTAATTGGTGTCCATAAACCCGAATTGCATATACGGTTTTACTTTATCAGCAAGGAGTATACCCTATGTACCCGTTTCTTATTAGTTATCCTTATGTTTCAATTACCTAATGATCCTGCCAAGAGCTTCAACTTCCTCTCTTCTGACAACGAGAAGATCAAGGTACTTCCTGGATTCAGCTTCTTTTATGACGACAGCAAAAAGACCAGGATGTGTCATTTTAACTACCTCCCTTATGACAGTGAAAAGACCAGGGTACCTCCTGATTTTCAGGTTCTTCCCTTATGATGAAGACCAGGGTACCCCCCGATTTTTCAGGTTCTTCCCTTTTTTATAATGAAGACCAGGGTACCTCCCTGATTTTTCAGGTTCTTCCCTTGTAATGAAGACCAGGGTACCTCCACGATTTTTCAGGTTCTTCCCTTGTAATGAAGACCAGGGTACCTCCACGATTTTTCAGGTTCTTCCCTTGTAATGAAGACCAGGGTACCTCCACGAATTTTCAGGTTCTTCCCTTGTAATGAAGACCAGGTTCTTCCCTTGTAATGAAGACCAGGGTACCTCCACGATTTTTCAGGTTCTTGCATTGTAATGAAGACCAGGGTACCTCCACGAATTTTCAGGTTCTTGCATTGTAATGAAGACCAGGGTACCTCCACGATTTTTCAGGTTCTTCCCTTGTAATGAAGACCAGGGTACCTCCACGATTTTTCAGGTTCTTCCCTTGTAATGAAGACCAGGGTACCGCCACAATTTTTCAGGTTCTTCCCTTGTAATGAAGACCAGGGTACCTCCACGAATTTTCAGGTTCTTCCCTTGTAATGAAGACCAGGTTCTTCCCTTGTAATGAAGACCAGGGTACCTCCACGATTTTTCAGGTTCTTCCCTTGTAACGAAGACCAGGTTCTTCCCTTGTAATGAAGACCAGGCTACCTCCACGATTTTTCAGGTTCTTCCCTTGTAACGAAGACCAGGGTACCTCCACGATTTTTCAGGTTCTTCCCTTGTAACGAAGACCAGGTTCTTCCCTTGTAATGAAGACCAGGGTACCTCCACGATTTTTCAGGTTCTTCCCTTGTAATGAAGACCAGGCTACCTCCACGAATTTTCAGGTTCTTCCCTTGTAACGAAGACCAGGTTCTTCCCTTGTAATGAAGACCAGGCTACCTCCACGATCTTTCAGGTTCTTCCCTTGTAATGAAGACCAGGGTACCTCCACGATTTTTCAGGTTCTTCCCTTGTAACGAAGACCAGGCTACCTCCGCGATTTTTCAGGTTCTTCCCTTGTAACGAAGACCAGGTTCTTCCCTTGTAATGAAGACCAGGGTACCTCCACGATTTTTCAGGTTCTTCCCTTGTAACGAAGACCAGGCTACCTCCACGATTTTTCAGGTTCTTCCCTTGTAATGAAGACCAGGCTACCTCCACGATTTTTCAGGTTCTTCCCTTGTAATGAAGACCAGGCTACCTCCACGATTTTTCAGGTTCTTCCCTTGTAACGAAGACCAGGTTCTTCCCTTGTAATGAAGACCAGGGTACCTCCACGATTTTTCAGGTTCTTCCCTTGTAACGAAGACCAGGCTACCTCCTGATTTTCAGGTTCTTCCCTTGTAATGAAGACCAGGGTACCTCCTGATTTTTCAGGTTCTTCCCTTGTAATGAAGACCAGGGTACCTCCTGATTTTTCAGGTTCTTCCCTTGTAATGAAGACCAGGCTACCTCCACGATTTTTCAGGTTCTTCCCTTGTAATGAAGACCAGGGTACCTCCACGATTTTTCAGGTTCTTCCCTTGTAATGAAGACCAGGGTACCTCCTGATTTTCAGGTTCTTCCCTTGTAATGAAGACCAGGGTACCTCCTGATTTTCAGGTTCTTCCCTTGTAATGAAGACCAGGGTACCTCCTGATTTTCAGGTTCTTCCCTTGTAATGAAGACCAGGGTACCTCCTGATTTTCAGGTTCTTCCCTTGTAATGAAGACCAGGGTACCTCCTGATTTTCAGGTTCTTCCCTTGTAATGAAGACCAGGGTACCTCCTGATTTTCAGGTTCTTCCCTTTTTATAATGAAGACCAGGGTACCTCCTAATTTTTCAGCTTCTTCCCTTGTAATGAAGTCCAGGGTACCTCCTGATTTTTCAGGTTCTTCCCTTGTAAGGAAGACCAGGGTACCTCCACGATTTTTCAGGTTCTTCCCTTGTAACGAAGACCAGGGTACCTCCATGATTTTTCAGGTTCTTCCCTTGTAAGGAAGACCAGGGTACCTCCACGATTTTTCAGGTTCTTCCCTTGTAATGAAGACCAGGGTACCTCCACGATTTTTCAGGTTCTTCCCTTGTAATGAAGACCAGGGTACCTCCACGATTTTTCAGGTTCTTCCCTTGTAATGAAGACCAGGGTACCTCCACGAATTTTCAGGTTCTTCCCTTGTAATGAAGACCAGGTTCTTCCCTTGTAATGAAGACCAGGGTACCTCCACGATTTTTCAGGTTCTTGCATTGTAATGAAGACCAGGGTACCTCCACGAATTTTCAGGTTCTTGCATTGTAATGAAGACCAGGGTACCTCCACGATTTTTCAGGTTCTTCCCTTGTAATGAAGACCAGGGTACCTCCACGATTTTTCAGGTTCTTCCCTTGTAATGAAGACCAGGGTACCGCCACAATTTTTCAGGTTCTTCCCTTGTAATGAAGACCAGGGTACCTCCACGAATTTTCAGGTTCTTCCCTTGTAATGAAGACCAGGTTCTTCCCTTGTAATGAAGACCAGGGTACCTCCACGATTTTTCAGGTTCTTCCCTTGTAACGAAGACCAGGTTCTTCCCTTGTAATGAAGACCAGGCTACCTCCACGATTTTTCAGGTTCTTCCCTTGTAACGAAGACCAGGGTACCTCCACGATTTTTCAGGTTCTTCCCTTGTAACGAAGACCAGGTTCTTCCCTTGTAATGAAGACCAGGGTACCTCCACGATTTTTCAGGTTCTTCCCTTGTAATGAAGACCAGGCTACCTCCACGAATTTTCAGGTTCTTCCCTTGTAACGAAGACCAGGTTCTTCCCTTGTAATGAAGACCAGGCTACCTCCACGATCTTTCAGGTTCTTCCCTTGTAATGAAGACCAGGGTACCTCCACGATTTTTCAGGTTCTTCCCTTGTAACGAAGACCAGGCTACCTCCGCGATTTTTCAGGTTCTTCCCTTGTAACGAAGACCAGGTTCTTCCCTTGTAATGAAGACCAGGGTACCTCCACGATTTTTCAGGTTCTTCCCTTGTAACGAAGACCAGGCTACCTCCACGATTTTTCAGGTTCTTCCCTTGTAATGAAGACCAGGGTACCTCCACGATTTTTCAGGTTCTTCCCTTGTAATGAAGACCCAGGGTACCTCCACGATTTTTCAGCTTCTTCCCTTGTAATGAAGACCAGGGTACCTCCTGATTTTCAGCTTCTTCCCTTGTAATGAAGATCAGGGTACCTCCACGATTTTTCAGGTTCTTCCCTTGTAACGAAGACCAGGGTACCTCCACGATTTCAGGTTCTTCCCTTGTAACGAAGACCAGGGTACCTCCACGATTTCAGGTTCTTCCCTTGTAATGAAGACCAGGGTACCTCCACGATTTTTCAGGTTCTTCCCTTGTAATGAAGACCAGGCTACCTCCACGATTTCAGGTTCTTCCCTTGTAATGAAGACCAGGGTACCTCCTGATTTTTCAGGTTCTTCCCTTGTAATGAAGACCAGGGTACCTCCTGATTTTTCAGGTTCTTCCCTTGTAATGAAGACCAGGATACCTCCACGATTTTTCCTTAGACCATTCACAAGGCGGTTTAGCACTAAAAATAGCATCTGAAAAACGCCTCCAATGCCACCCCAGTGTGAAAGCCTGAGTGCTGGGGGAGGTGCGCTTGTGGGACGTTACAAAACGTTCTGCAAGCAGCACCTGTGTGGCAGTTTGGGAGCGCTGTATACCCTTTTAAAAGCTCCGCTAAAACGACAGTAATGCGGTGCTAAAACTTAGCAGCGCTTTACCGCTAACATGGCGCAGCCCCAGTGCGAAAGTGCCCTTATGAGTCCAGGGTACCTCCTGATTTCGGTTTCCTCCCTTTATAATGAGGAGACCAGGGTACCTCCCTGATTTTGGTTTTCTCTTATAATAACAAGGCCAGGGTATCTCCTGACTTCATTTTTTTTTTTTCTTGTAATAATGAAGACCAGGGTACCTCCCTGGTTTCAACTTCTCATGATTACAATGAAACGACCAGGCTACTTCTGCTTTCAACTTCCTTTTTATGACAGCGTTGAGAAGGCCTGGGTCCTTCCTAAGATCAACTTCCTCCCTTATCAGAGGACCAGGGTACTTCCTGGTTTCAGCTTCCTCTCTTGTGACCATTGTAAGATCAGGGTATTTCCTAGTTTCAGCTATTTCCCTTGTGACAATAAGAGGACCAAAGGACTACCTGGTTTCTACTTCCTCCCTTATGACAACAATGAGAAGACCAGGGTAGTTCCTGATTTCAGCTTCCTCTGACAACAGTGAGGACCAGGGTACTTGCTGATTTTGTCTTCCTCCCATAAAATAAAGAGGAGACCAGGTTATTCCTGTGATTCAGCTTCCTATTTGACTACATTGAGAAGACCAGGGTTTGTGCTAATTTAATCTTCCTTCCTTATGACGAGAGGGCCGGGGTACTTTGTGGTTTAAGCTTCCCTGTGATAACAAGAAGACCAGGTACTTCTTGGTTTCACTTTCTTTCCTTATGACAGTGTTGAGAAGCCTAGAGTACTTCTTGGTTTCAGCTTCCTCTGACCACAATGAGAGGGCCGGGGTACTTACTGGTTTCGTCTTCCTCCCTCGTGATGACAATGAGAAGACCAGGGTACTTCCTGGTTTAAGCTTCCTCCCTCATGACACTGAGAAGCCGGTGTACTTCCTGGTTTCAGCTTCTTATGACCACAATAAGAGGACAAGGAAGGGTACTTGCTGGTTTCATTTTCCTTCCTTGTGATGACGATGAGAAGACCAGGGTACTTCTTGGTTTTCAAAAAAGGGGGAACAAGGGGGACATTGGGACTTTACATGAAGTATGTGGTAGCGAAAAAGTATAAGGTGAACTACTAGGAATTTTATTAATCGTTACAGTTGGATTTACAAGAAATAAATACAATGGTAAACAGAGTAATAAACAATACATGGTAATGGTAATAATAATAATAATGGTACAACATGATAATAACATGGATATCACAAAGTATCATAATAAAACTCCAAAAGTTCACCACAGCAGAATTGAATAAGGGCATATGTAGCATAATGCCTGCAGGACCAAGGTCTTTGTGCACCAATTAGGGTCATATATAGTAACGTCAGAATCTGAATAGGTATGGAAACGCATGACCTTACCAGGCCATGGTTTCATTTAAAGTCCCGTGGGATGGAAACGCATGAGCTTACCAGGCCAGAGCGTCGTTAAAAGTCCCAATTAATGTCCATTATGCATCACTTCTTGGTTTTCACTTCCTTCCCTTATGACAGTGTTGAGAAGCATAGAGTACTTCCTGGTTTCATCTTCTGACCACAATGAGAAGACAAGGGTACTTGCTGGTTTAGTCTTCCTCCCTCATGATGACAATGAGAAGACCAGGTTACGTCCTAGTTTTAGCTTCCTCCCTCATGACACTGAGAAGCCGGTGTACTTCCTGGTTTCAGCTTTTTATGATAACGAGAGGACTAGGGTACTGACTGGTTTCATCTTCCTCCCTTATGACTGCATTGAGAGAACCAGGGTACTTCCTAGTTTCAACTTCCTCCCTTAGGATAAGACCATGGTACTTATGGCTCCAACTTACCTTTTATGACCCTGCTGCCCCAAACCTTTGGTGACAACAAGAAGTCCAGGGTCCTTCCTGCTTTTAACTTCCTCTTGACAATGAGAGAACTGGGGTACCTCCTGGCTTCATTTTTCTCCTTTATGACGAAAATGAGACTTCAGGGTGCTTTTGTTTTAAGCTTCTTCCTTTATAACATTGGGGAGATCCAGGGTACTTCCTGGTATCATTCTCCTTCATTAAGATGACAACAGGAAGACCATGGTACCTCCTGGTCTCTCATTGGGCCACTCTTCACTACAGCATTATCAGTGTTCAGGGTGTGATTACATAGGCAGCCATGTCTCCTGACCAGCCCCTATGACAACAGCTCTGGTAAGGAGTAACAATACAGCTAAGGTAGTGTGGTGAGTATCGTCCTTAGTCTTGGGGGAAGAAGAGCCATCATGTAACCACTAATAAAGTGCATGCTTGTCCAGTAGATAGATTTTGCCATTCAGAAGAGCATTGCCACAAGATAGGCGAGGTGACTCCTTTGCTCCCTCTGGGTATCTTGGTGCCGTCAGAGGAAGGAGTGGTGGGAATCGCCGGATAGGTTAGTATAAGTAGGCTGGGGGGGTTGATTAGGGGCAAAGAAACAGTGGCTCAGATTGGTTATGCAAATTGTACAGAATGTATCGGCTATAAATTCTAATCCTCTGTCTTCTCTCTCTCTCTCCCTCCAGACTGGGGAACCTCCACGATGTAGACTTAGGGACTCCGACCCCCGTGATGAAAACCTTCAAAGAGTTCCTTCTGTCCTTGGAGGACACGGTGGACGAGACGGAGGCCGTCAGACGCTACAACGAGTACAAATTGGAGTTCAGACGCCAACAGATGCAGGACTTCTTCCTGGCACATAAAGACGAGGAATGGTACGAGGCTTGCCTTTATCTGCTTGTCGTCTTTTCTCCTACAATCCTCCCCCCCTTCTTCTGTCTGTCTCTATCATGTCACTGTCGTCCTCCTCCTTCTCTTTATTAAAGGGACCCTGTCACCAAGAATAATTGCAGGTAAGGGCCGGCTCACACCAGAATCGCACAGGGTCGTGGCCCACGGTCACTGTTTGTTTTTTGTTTTTTTGTAATGCGATGTGGGAAACTCGCATGGGACACGTGTTTCCTGCATCATGTTGGGCAGCACAGTGGTGTAGTGGTTAGCACTCTCGCCTAGCAGTAAAAAGGGTCGCTGGTTCGAATCCCAACCACGACACTACCTGCCTGGAGTTTGCATGTTCTCCCTCCCACACTCCAAAGACATGCAGGTAGGTTAATTGGCTTCTGTCCAAAATTGGCCCTGGTATATGAATGGGGACCTTTGGATTGTGGGCTCCTTGAGGATAGGGACTGATGTGAGTGTGCAATGTACAGGGATAAGGGAGGGTTGTAGACACTCAGGTTGAACTGGATGGACTGGTGTCTTTATTCAACCTTACTATTTTCTGGTGTGAACGAACCCTAAAATCGCTCCAGTTCGAGTTCCCAGCCGTGCGATCTCTGTCTGTGATGACCAAAAAAAAAAATCCCATGGAAGACTTTGAAAGTTAAAATTTTGCCTCAGCTTGCAGAGACCAAAGCGGCCTGTAGAGGTGTGCCTGTGCAGGTCTGAAGTCCACTCTCTGACATCACTGGAATCAGTCAAGGCACCGCATTATCCCAACAGTCTGGATCCACCAGGTGCCTGGACTGATGCCTGTCTCAGCCTCTAAACGAGCTGCTGACAGACTGAGAAGGCTGCTCCCCACCCCCGCCACAGCTTAGCACTACAGTGAGCGTGGAGGAGCAGAGGAAGCAGCAGCTCTCCGCTCGGGGAGACGTGACAACCGAGCCGTAGGTGATGTACGATGGCTCGGTTCTCAGGGCAGAGGCCCTGGGGGACAGATACAGCATGAGTCCGATGCTGCATCATCTACCTAGGTAAGTATAATGGGTTAAGAAAAAAAAAAAGCCATACTTCTCTCAATACTGTTAACTGATACAACTATACGTTTTATGCATTTTTTTTTTAATACTATAGTTGTATCAGTTAACAGTATTAAAAAGATAATATTAACATTAAAACATTTGTTTGCAAAACTACAACAGAATTGTGGAAAAATGCTTTTGTCTCGGTTTGTGGTCCTTTTTTTTTTTTTTATCTATCTAGATGTATAGAGATATTGATATAGAGAGATATAATCTGCTGCTGCTAAGTGGTAAAATGTGACAGGTTCTCTTTAACCGTGACACCCCTCCTGTGTCATTATCCCATGTCCCCACCCCCCTCCTCTATTCCCTGGCTCTGTACGCTCTGTGTGTAATCAATGTCAATGTATAGATATGTATATTGTGTTCTATGATGTCATATTTTCTCCCTGTAACCTAAACGCACTTCTCTCCTTCTCCGAAGACGCTCAAGGTGCGGATATCCTCCTCCTGGCGCCAGTTATTTTTTCTTTATTTTTTCTTTTTTTTTTCCTTGTTCGTCTCATTTTTTGCGACGTTAGCCAGACAGGTTTTATTGTTTTCTTTAGATTTGAAACGTGTTAGGATTAGCTAGAACAGGTCGCAGCAGCGGGGGAGGAAAAAAAAAAATATCAATGTAAAACCAAATCAAAGTAAAAAAAACACAAAAACCCACAAAAAAAAAGTCCTGTGGATATTGGTGGTAATATGTTTTGTTCGGAAAAACTGCTGCACACGGTAATGATCCAGGTAAAACCCGGGGTGATGTGATTGGTCTGATCTAATCCAATGTTTTGGGGTGGGGAGGAGTGATTTGGGGGAGGAGGGGGGTGGGGTTGATATGTTGAATGGTACGCTGAATGGTACGCTGAGTTGATGATGTATGGGCGATGTGAATGTTGAGTTGTACTGTATCTGCATTGTTAACTTGCTGGATGGGGAGGGTGTATGGCGGTGTTGAAAGGGTCAGTACATATAATGCAAAACTGCTGCTTCAGTTTTCTGTTGCTGGGCTGCACATGACCCCACAGGCTTCGTCCTGCAGTGAGGTACCCCTTCCTTTCTCCCATCCTGCTGTGTCCCTTAAAAGTCAACTGAAAAGTCTTCCTCTGATTCCACTGCACACTGAGATTCTCAGTGTGATTTAGAACCTGCTGCCAGTCAGCGCTCCGCCTCCATTTCCTGGCAGGGGGGATTTCCAGGATCATTTACTCTTTCCTCGCCAATCTGAGTGTTCCTGCCCCTGCCCCTTTCATTTTTTGGCTTTTCGGCCCAGCACAAATGAGCCTTAACACCTTTGCTCCTGCCCTGCTGTCCTTTTTAACCACATCATCCTGACCGCGCTATATCCAAAATGGGGCTACAGCGTGGGCTCGCTTTGCAGGGGGGCGTCTATGGACATCCTTCCATGATTGCGCTTCCCGGGCACGCATTGGCAGGGGTATGTGGTTGCTGTGTTCTTTGGACACAGTTGATCACAGATTGTGGTAAAGAGCCATTTACAGCGGTTCTTTACCACGTGACCAGCTGTGTCCAATCACAGTGTAAATAGGAAGTGCCTGTTATCGGCAGTCCTTTCCTCACACTCACAGGGCATGAGAGAAGAGGAGAGTGGCAATCCACACAGAGGAGATCTACACTGATAATCTCACCAGTGCCGCCCGCCACCAGTGTTGCCTCACCAGTGCCGCCCGCCACCGGTGTTGCCTCACCAGTGCCGCCCGCCACCGGTGTTGCCTCACCAGTGCCGCCCGCCACCGGTGTTGCCTCACCAGTGCCGCCGGCCACATCTCTCTCTTCCTTTTTTTTTTCTCTCTTCCTTTTTTTTTTCTCTCTTCCTTTTTTTTTTCTCTCTCTTCCTTTTTTTTTCTATCTATCTCTATCTATCTCTCGCTATCTCTATCTATCTCTCGCTATCTCTATCTATCTCTCGCTATCTCTATCTATCTCTCGCTATCTCTATCTATCTCTCGCTATCTCTATCTATCTCTCGCTATCTCTATCTCTCTCTGGAAGTGGTGGGTGGCTCAGGTTAGGGGAAGGTGGCAAATAGGATAACACTTTGGGGTTTGATTTTTTACTAAAACTGGAGGTTGCAAAATCTCGATCTACTTGGTAACCAATCAGCTTGTTCAGTTAAGCTTTGGCTATAAAACCTGGAAGCCGATTGGTTTCTATGCAGAGATGCACCAGATTTTGCACTCTCCAATTTTAGTAGGTCAAACCCATTTTGTCTTTAAGTGCTCTGCTCCTTTTAAGCGGACGGCAGGATGGGTTCCGGCTATGTAGAGAAGGATGTTGAGAGCGATAATGATGAAAGTGGTGGGGTTGCAGAGTTGATCTGTTCTTGTATGTTGTCACACACCCAGCCAATCTCATACTCTTATTTCTTCTCCCCTCATCACCTCCTCTCTATCTCCCTCCGTTTTTTTTTTTTTTTATTCCCCCCCCCCCCTCTCTCGGCACGCACCATCTATCCGCAGGTTCCGCTCCAAGTATCACCCGGACGAGGTGGGTCGTCACAAGCAGGAGTCCCTGGCCGCTCTGCGCAATCGGCTCAATGCTTTCCTCTATCTGGTGGACAACAGCTGGCTGACGGAGATCCTGCTGGATGTGGAGAAGGCGCCGTCCATCATCAAAGTGCTGGATGCGGGTAATGTAGATCATGGGGTAGGCAAACCTTTTTTTAAAAGAGGCGGAGATCTAAACGAACAACATGAGAAGCCAAAGATCAACGGGCACAGTGTCGCCTCCTCACACCTGATTTAAACCTCTAATTACCATACTACCTTGTCGCAATCGTGTGCATTGCACGGCAATCGTGGGTTTAAATCAGGCGGTGAGGAGGCAACCTACACCACCTGTAACACACTCAGATCGCTTTTCACTCTTCTTTCCTGCTGCTGGCACCTCCTCTAGAGATAACGAGGGTGGGGTAAGAGGTGGCATGCAGTTGGTATCGCTATGGGGAGGCATCGGCTTATGAGGCTCTTGCTCCCTACTACAGGCCCAACTTTACAAGTAGTCCCTCTGCATTGCACTGTGTGTTTTTTGAATGCTCTGGAATGGCGGGTCAGCAAGCCCAGACTGCGATCTACCAGGCACCGGATTGCGATCTACAGGTTGCTGATTATTCATCCCATACAGAGCATCAATTTTATTCCAACCTTTCACAGTCATGGGTACACGGGGAAGCGCTGGCATTTTGAATGCGCCTTTTTATTAAACTTTTTGTTGTCTTCACAGCCGTCATAAAAATGGAAGGCGGAACGGAAATCGACTTGAAGATATTAGATGAGGAGGAAGAGCAGGCCAAAAGGGAGGCGGCCAAGAAAGAGGCTGCCAAGAAAGAGGAGGGCCGAACCTCCGATGGGGCCGCCAAACCGGCCGAAGAGAAAGAGGCGGCTGCTAAGGTAGGAGTCGTGATGAAATTTTAAAGCAATTGTAAAGTTTTGTGTGTGTTTTTTTTCTAATAGAATTAAAGTGGTTCTGCACCTAAAAAAATAAAAAAATAAAATAAATAAATAAATAATAATAAAAAAAAAATATATATATATATATATATAATAAAAAACAGCAGCTACTAATACTGCAGCTGCTGACTTTTAATAAAATCTCACTTACCTGTCCCAGGGTCCAGCGAGGTCGTCGGCAGATGACGAGCAATCGCTCGTCTCGCTGCTGCCATCCTCTGTCAGGGAATCGGGAAGTGAAACATTGCGGCTTCACTGCCCGGTTCCCTACTGCACATGCGCGAGTCGCGCTGCGCGTCTCTTCTGGTCCCCCGCTGTGTCTCTGGTAACTGTGTGTTTCCCAGAACACAACGGGGGCAGTGCGATCTGCGGCGGTCTGCACGGAAGTGGCTGCAGATACCTGGATTATCCAGGTAACTGCACCCCCCTTCCCCCTGAAAGGTGCCGATTGTGGCACCGGAGGGGGGGGGAGGGATCAGATTAGCGGAACTTCCCCTTTAAGGTGAGGAACCGCTTTAACAAACATGTTATACCTATCTGCTCTGTTGTAGTGGATTTGCACAGGGGTAGCTCGG
Organism: Lithobates pipiens; assembly: GCF_037356315.1. Lineage (NCBI taxonomy): Eukaryota > Metazoa > Chordata > Amphibia > Anura > Ranidae > Lithobates > Lithobates pipiens. The sequence goes on from NW_027507903.1 coordinate 640,612,990, forward strand.
GTCCCTCTTCTGTGCTCCTGGCCACTTACTCCGATTGAGTGCCCCTACAGCAAGCAGCTTGCTATGGGGGCACCCCAACTGAGTCACCATCTAATGCATTAAGATAAAAAAAACTTGCCTTTACAGCCACTTTAATAAGTGCACAGAACCCTGCAGACTTTTTTTTTTTTTTTTAACCCCGACCGGCGCACGGCGATGTACGTCGGCAGAATGGCACGGACAGGCAAATCAGCGTACAGGTACATCCCTTTGAATATGCCGCCGTGCCACCGTGTGCGCATGCCGGTCGGGACCCCTGTGAGTCCGACCGCGCGGCCCCGTGGACTTGATCGCCGCAGGGATACCTGCGATCGTCTCACGTTGAGTAAGAACAAGGGAGATGCCGATGTAAACAGCATCTCCCCGTTCTGCCTAGCAACAAGTGACACTGATCTCTGCTCCCTGTGATTGGAGCAGAAATCAGTGATCTGTAAAACATAGCCATGCCCCCCCCCCAGTTAGAAACACACCCCTAGGACACACTTCCCCTACACTGCCACTTCCTTGTTAACCCCTTCACTGCCAGTGTCATTTACACAGGAATCGCTGCATTTGTATAGCACTGATTGCTGTATAAATGACAATGGTCCCAAAAATGTGTCAAAAATGTCCGATGTGCCTGCCAAAATGTCAGTCATAATAAAAAATCCATTACTAGTAAAAAAAAATTTATAAAAATGCCATAAAACTATCCCCTATTTTTGTAAACGCTACAGCTTTTGCACCAACCAATTGCTTAGTTGCGATTTTTTTTTTTTTTTTTTTTTTTTTACCAAAAATCTGTAGAATACCTATTTTCGGGCCTTAAGAAATGAGGCCCATCAGTACGTCAGGATTGATGGATTTTCAGATTATACCATAGATTGTGGACTCTATAACTTTCACACAAACTAAGTATTATACACCGATTTAGGTGTTTGTTTTTTTTTTTTTTTTTTTACCAGGGACATGTAGCAAAATATATATTTTGGCTTAAATTAAAAATTTGATTTTATTAAAAAAAGATACATTTTTTACTTTGTTTTATAACAATGTGTGTGTATATATGTATGATATATATATATATATATATATATATATATATATATATATATATATATATATATATATAATATATATATATATATATATATATATATATATATTACACACATATATATAAAAAAAATAAATTGGGTTTCTTTTATATAATAAAAATAAAAAACGCAGTGGTGATCAAATACCGCCAAAAGATAGCTTTATTTGTGTGAAAATACAAATCGCATTTGGGTAGTGTTGCATGACCTTGCTGTTAGCATTTAAAGTAGCACAGTGCTGAATAGCAAAACATGTCTTGGCTGTGAAGGGGGAAGAACTTTTTGTTGGTTAATATGTGGAAGTGTTCAGTTGAGTGTTATCTGGTCTTACCCAGAAAGGAAAAAAAAATGCTTCCATTAATTGTGAAATGTCCCCGCTCTGCTCCTATTGGCTGTTCCCGCTGTCAGAATGGCAGAGGGGATCTCACAGATTTTGTAGTCTGAAGGGTTCAGGTCCTGGGACTGCTCTCCCGTTACACAGGAGCTACACAGAGCTGAGTTTGTCGTTCAAGGAGCTCAGCTGACAATCATTTACCGGTTTGCTCAGCATGGAGTAGTTTGAGAACCTGTCATCATTTTGTCTCCTAGACTGACACAGAGAAGGAGGGAGAAGTGGAGGAGAAACCAGCCAAACCCGAAGAAGAAGAGAGGAAGGTGGAGAAAGAGGAGCCGGAGCGGGAAACCAGAAAGGTACAATGAAGGTTTTTATATCTCTCTGGCCACTGTGTCCTCATGACTCCAGACAGAGAACAGGGATGTTTAGCTTCTAGCTGGAGCAGGGATGAGGGGAGAGCTCCCCCTTTTTTTTTTTTTTTTTCTTTTTTTTTTTTTGTACAGGCCACAGTCTGAGGGGGTGGGGAGAGCTTTCCATGTACAAGCCATGGTCTGAGCAAGGGAGTGAGAGCTTTCTGTACGGGCCACGGTCTGGGCAAGTGGATAGCTCCTCTTTATGGGCCACAGTCTGGGTGAGGGGGAGAGCTTTCTATATGGGCCACAATCGGGGCGAGGGGATAGCTCCTCTGTATGGGCCACGGTTGGGGCGAGGGGATAGCTCCTCTGTATGGGCCACGGTCGGGGCGAGGGGATAGCTCCTCTGTATGGGCCACGGTCGGGGCGAGGGGATAGCTCCTCTGTATGGGCCACGGTCGGGGCGAGGGGATAGCTCCTCTGTATGGGCCACGGTCGGGGCGAGGGGATAGCTCCTCTGTATGGGCCACGGTCGGGGCGAGGGGATAGCTCCTCTGTATGGGCCACGGTCGGGGCGAGGGGATAGCTCCTCTGTATGGGCCACGGTCGGGGCGAGGGGATAGCTCCTCTGTATGGGCCACGGTCGGGGCGAGGGGATAGCTCCTCTGTATGGGCCACGGTCGGGGCGAGGGGATAGCTCCTCTGTATGGGCCACGGTCGGGGCGAGGGGATAGCTCCTCTGTATGGGCCACGGTCGGGGCGAGGGGATAGCTCCTCTGTATGGGCCACGGTCGGGGCGAGGGGATAGCTCCTCTGTATGGGCCATTTTTTTTCGAGGTTTAAGAAGATATTTGTACTGGCTGCAATCGGGGTGAGGAGATTACTCTGGTCTATTTTTGGAGTGAGGGGACATCTCCCTCCAATGGGCCATAGATAGTGACGACCAACGGATCTCACGCTGGCCGCTATCTCCTCACATAACTTTAGACAGAGAAAAGCGATATTTGTGGTACTGCAGGAATAAGGGCCACCGGTGTCATCGTGTGACAAAAGCTGACATTGCTGAAGCCACGGCAGTATGTACACAAGCTGCAGCTCCAGGGCTTACATGTGATCCTTGATCTAGCCTGTTTTTTTTTTTTTCGATTTTTATTTATTTAAATTTTTGGTGTGTGTTGCTCTTGCTTCAGCAACTACATTGTTGTGTAGTGTAATGCCACTAAAGCCATGGCAATGGCTGAAACTAGAGGTCGACCGATATGGTTTTTTTCTATGGCCGATGCCGAAATGTAGAAATTGGGGTGGCCAATATATGATGCCGATATTTTGGGCCAATTTTTTTTTATTTTTTCCCTTTTTTTTTTTTTTTGGCAGGTGGCACTAGCAGTTTTCCCACTGAGCCAATTTAGTGAAACTGACATGTAACTGAATGCAGAGAGAGGGAGACAGCTGTCAAAATTCAGCAGTGATGTCGGGGGTGGGCGGGACCCAGCAGTTATCAAACACCAGCCAATGAGTGGGCTGCTTAAGAAAGGGGGGTTGGGTAACATATATACGTAGCATTCCATTGGCTTGTGTTTGATAGCTGCTGGTTCCACCCACCCTCGACATCGCCACTGAATTCTGACAGCAGGTCTCGCTCTCTCTCTCGCTCTCTCTCTCGCTCTCTCTCTCGCTCTCTCGCTCGCTCTCTCGCTCGCTCTCTCTCTCGCTCTCTCTCTCGCTCTCTCGCTCGCTCTCTCGCTCGCTCTCTCGCTCGCTCTCTCGCTCGCTCTCTCGCTCGCTCTCTCGCTCTCTCTCGTTACAAATGTCAGTTTTACACACTGAGCGGCTCTGGAATGCATCGAGCGCCACTTTGTGGAGTGTGGGAAAGGGAGGGAGGGACACTTGTGGGTTGACGGGACACGGTGCAATTTAAATCGGATGAATTTGCATAATAATCAGACGATTTCTTCAAGGCCAAATGTTGGCTGATATATCAGTCAACCTCTAGTTAAAACCAGCCGTGCAATCTGGCGCAGAGGTCATTGGTGGGCCAGGTCAGGGAGCGAGGAGGAAGCCAGTCGCCAATGACGTAGAGATTTAAAATGGCAGTGTAGGGGGTGGATGGGGTCATCGGGGCTTCCTAGGCAAATGTCATGGACGTCGACGGTTAATTAAGTGTGGGGGGTGGAAAGTCATCTATATTTCGTGGTCCGTCCTTCTCTTTTTTTTTTTTTTTTCCATTTCTCTGCAGAAAGCTTTCTGGAAGGAACTCGTGGGTGATTATTTTTTTTATTTTTTTTAATCTCCCTATTTTGTTTTGCAGTCCAAGAGAAAAAGGAAGCACAGTGGAGACAGTGATGACGGCAGCGATTCGGAATCTGGATCGGGTTCTGAACCCAGCAGCCCCAAACCCGAAAGGGGGCGAGAGAGGGGGAGCCCGGAAAGGGAGAGCCCGGAACAGGAGACTCGGAAAAGCCGGGAAAGAGAGAGCCCCGAACAGGAGATCCTGAAGAGCCCGGAAAGGGAGAGCCCAGAAAGGGAGACCCGGAAGAGCCGGGAAAGGGAGAGCCCGGAAAGGGAGACCCGGAAGAGCCGGGAAAGGGAGAGTCCAGAAAGCCAAGAAAGAGAGAGTCGCAAGAGTCGAGAAAGAGAAAGCCGAGAGAGTCGCAAGAGTCGGGAAAGAGAAAGCCGAGAGAGTCGCAAGAGTCGGGAAAGAGAGAGTCGGAAGAGTCGAGAAAGAGAGACCCGAGAAGCTCGGAAGAGTCGAGAAAGGGAGAGTCGTGAGAGAGAGAGCCGGAAGAGTCGCGAAAGAGAGAGCCGAGAGACTCGGAAGAGCAGAGAAAGAGAGAGTCGGGAAAGAGAGACCCGAGAGACTCGGAAGAGTCGAGAGAGAGAGAGTCGGGAGAGGGAGACTCCGCGGGAGAAGGAGAGTCAGGGGCAGAATGGGAGAGGTAAGCGCCACCTAGAACTTGGGTTCTGTATAGTAAATCCCATCATTTTTCCAATAGTTGGCAAGCCCACCGACCATGAAATCTTTGCTACTGAGAGAGTTAACGGGAACTCATTTGCAGAACATTGAAATCAATAGGACTCTGAGAACTGTTATCAAGAAGTCAAATCTCTCCGTAGCAGCAAGGTTCAATAGTGTGTGTGTGTGTGTGTGTGTGTGTGTGGTCCTAGCCTACGAGTAAGACTTTCATACTTTTTACTCTTTTGACTTGTTTACACCTTAAAATGTAGCATTGGACACTCCGAATGTCAGTCAAAGCTCCTTTCACTAAATAAGTGGGTACCTTACCAGTTCTGTGCACACGTTGCATTTGCTTCGCTTCAAAAAAATGATACCCCATGTAATTTTCTTGGTGCTTCAATGCATTTGCAAAGCCTCCATAGAAGTCTGACGATGCTCGCTTACAGCACCCTGCAGCTCTTGATGGGCTTTTATTCAGAGTTGGGGTTGCTTTGGAGGTTGGCATGAGCTCCCACGATGCACTGGGAAACCAACAAGTGAACCGAAAAGACATTGTCAGCTGTCACTTCGGGTTCATGTGTATATATATTCTGGGAGTGTTTGGTGCAGATTTCACATCTAGTGTGCAGCAACAGGAAAGTGAACGAAGCCCGGACTGGAGTATAGCAACTAGCGGATGCCGCACGTGGTGTGCAACACGGGAATGCTATAGCGCAAGGTGGGCAGGGACCGGAGAAGAGGGACTAAGTGGCAGAGGATCAGTAGAGCTGGGGGGACAAGAGCAGGAGAAACTAGCAGATGTCACTCGTGCACAGCGTGAGAGCAATATAGCGGGGACCGGAGAGACAGGAGGATCAGCAAAACAGAGGATCAGTAGAGCTGGGGGTTACTACTAAATGGGGGATCAGCAGAGCTGGGGGTTAGTACTGAGTATAGGGGATCTGCTGAACAAGGGTACTGGGGGCACTGGGGATCTGTTGAGTGAGTGTACTGATGGAGCTGCTGAATGTGATGATGGAGCCTAGATTAAGGCTTTACCTGTAGGTCCAAGAAATATCTCCTAAACCTATACGGTTTAGGAGATATTTGCCCGAAGACAGGCACTGCTGTCTATGGCGCGCAGGCGCACTGAACGCGGCATCGTCAATGACGAAGATGCCGAGCAAGTCGGCTCTCGTGCGTGGGAGTGACGTCATCGCGGCTTCCCCGAATGACAGCAGCGGAGCAGCGAGAACCTACGAGAAGATGGATGCGGCGGACTACAGGGGACAGCGGTGACTTCTCTGGCTCCTGTGTCAGGTAAGTGACACATAATGAGCTACTATGCGATGCATAGTAGTCCATTATGCTTTACCTTTGCAGGGAATGAAAGAGGAAGTAAACCCATTAGGGTTTACTTCCTCTTTAAATTAACGAGAAATTATCCGAAGTTACGAGTTATCTGAAATAACAAATGGCGCATCTAAACAAATGGAACGGAACAAATTAATAATAAGGTTTTTTGATTAATGGATCATTGCGTTCCATTTGGTTAGCTGTGGCATTCGTTATTTCAGATAATTTAATTCGTAACTTCGGATAAATTCGTACTCGCTATGTTCACTAACAAATTTGAAAGGGAATTCTAATACCTATAATTTATTATTTCGAATTAAACTGATTTTCTTTATTTTTTTCTGACTTTCGAATTTTCGGAAATTCTAAAATTCGGAAATTCGGAAATTTCAGAATTTCAAAATTTGCGAAATTACTAATTTTCGGAAAATGAGAAATTACTAATTTTCGGAAAATGAGAAATTGGGAAATTCGGAATTAACGAATTTGTCAAAATTCATTTAATGAATTTTTGGAACTAAACGATTGCACATGTCTAAATTGGACTGTCATTTTTTTGCCTTCCCGATTTTTTTTCCTCCCATTCCTTCTCATCTGACGCCTCGTTTCCTGGTTGGAGGACCTCCAGCAGCATCAAGCCCTTTCCTTTTCTTCATTGGATTGCAATGGTAGAGGCTCAGCATCACACGTGTGCGTTGAGTAGGGTGGTCTGTATGGAAACGTGGCCTTCCTAGCAAAGTTGACTCCTCCAGACTGACTCCCACCCATCAGGGCATTTTTTTTAAATTTTTTTAATAATTTTCTTAACTCCTCCCAAAAGCCCATACCTCATTGTAGATCCAGTGATGTCATGCCTGGGTCTCTGTTGTCATTCTGCAGCTTCTAATGCACGCTGTGAGAAGCTCGTAGTGTGCAGTGAAATCGGGAGTAAGGGTCCTTTCACACGGGGCGGATCAGTTCTGATCCGCCCCGTGGATGTCCGTTTGCTCAGCGGGGATCACTCCGTCGATCCCCGCTGAGCAGGGAGATGACAGCTCCGTCTCTGCACACTGCGCAGGGACGGACCTGTCACAGCGCCGCTCTCCCCTATGGGAGATCGGATGACGACGGACCGCAGTGCCCGTCGTCACCCGATCCGATCCGCAGACGGATGGAAAAATAGCTTTTTCCTCCGTCACACTTTTTCGGATCGGAGCGGGTCGGATGTCAGCGGACATGTCAACGCTGACATCCGACGCTCCATAGAGCTCTATGGAGCACCCGTTCAGGTCCGCCTGAAAAACTGACAGGCGGGCCTGAACGGGACGTTAGTGTGAAAGAGGCCTAAGACATTTCAGTCTAGGAGAGGAGCCGGTATAAGACTGGAGGGAGGGGGAGGGGGGCGGCTGTAAGGAGAATTTAAATATCTTAACTGATCTGTTTTTGTTTTTTGATTGGGCAGAGGATTCCCCTAAGAAGGAAGAAGAGGAGAAGCCAAAAGAAAAACCCAAGGAGGATGTGGTGAAGCCCCGCCCCTTACACAAGACCTGCTCCCTCTTCATGAGGAACGTGGCCCCCAACATTTCCAAGGCTGAAATCACTGCGGTGAGAAGAGCTCCACCCAGAGGGCGGCGGCTGTAGCTGTATTTGACTTTATTTTTTTTATTTTTTTTTCCTGAATGTGATCATAAAATGATCATTATTAATCCCCCATTCATTAAAGTCCCACCTTTTTCTTGTACCATTATTAATCCCCTGTGTATGTGTTGGGGGTTGTCCTGTGTGCTGCACAGCCATTATGCTTCCTTTGCACCGGCCATACATTGTACAATTTTTTTTTCTTTTTTTACTTTTTTTTTTTTTTTTGGTTTTACCAAAACCATATAATATGAGGTCACACCTAAACACTTTGTATGCAATCAGGAAGGTCTTTGCACTACATAGATGAAGGTAAATCCTAAAGGAAATTGAATAAGAAAATTTTGTATAATGTATGGGGGCAGCTTTTTAGGGCAGGTCGGTCACTCACACCTATTGAAAGCAATTCAGTTCTCTGAGTCAACCACCTGCCGACCAATGGCGTACCTGGTACATCATCGGTCTTCAAGTGGCTGGACCGGGGTGCAGGAATCGCCCCAGTAAACTTTAGCTTTTTTTCTGTTTGTTTTTTTTTTGCAGTCTCTTGCAATGGCAAACAATCAAAGCGGCTAACTAGCTGCTCAATTGCTGATAAAAGGAGCAGGAGGAGACGTTATGACGTCAAGCCCGTTCTCTGCATTTGAAAACATCCCGTTGCCTCAGCTGAGAATATAAATATATAATATAATTAATATAGATTTTTTCTTTTTTTTTCTTTATATGTCAGGCTTTCCAGCCTAGAGGAGAGATGTGGGGACTTGTAGACCCCGGATCTCTTCATAAAGAGGACCTGTCATGCCAGATTTCCATTACAATAGATGTTTTTCCCTTCCTTTTTTTTTTTTTTTTTTTATTTATTTCCGTGTCATTCTATCAGAATATTTATTTTTAAATCCATTTACTGTACTCGGTCTCACTATTTATATTGCAAGTGAAGTGTGGTCCCCAGTGCAGGTGAGATTTCTAGTAAGTCATTGGCACCCACACACGGCCCCTGCGATTTATTTATTTTATTTATTTTTTGTTTTATTTATTTTTATTTTATTTATTTTTGGCTGTGGGCACAGGTGCGTTTCCCACAGTGGTAATCGCCGGCACAGAGATGTGAACCCAGCCTCTGCATTTTATTCATGCCCTTGTATTCCTTCATATGATCTCATCTTCTCTTGCCGTTCTCATTCCAGCTGTGCAAAAGATACCCGGGATTCCTGCGGGTGGCGCTGTCTGACCCTCAGCCTGAGAGGAGGTAAGAGGGGAAGCCCTGACTGGGGGGGGGGGAGGGCGGAGGGGGGTGGGTGATAACAATGCTTACCGCAAGCAGCCTAGGCTATGTGCACACAACCTTTTTGTTTGTTAGTCTGAGCTGCCGGTCTTCCTCATACAAGATGATGTGATATGGGAAAAGCGGCTCAGGGGCACCTGAAAGCACTAGTGATATTGGCTTGTTTTTTGCAGGTTTCTCCGCAAGGGTTACGTGACGTTTGATCGCGGCGTCAACATTAAAGAGATCTGCTGGAATCTGCAGAATATTCGTGTATGTATTAAAGGGATTTAGGGGTATGTGTGTGTGTGTGTGTGTATATATGTATATATATAATGTGTGTGTGTGTATATGTATGTATATATGTGTGTGTGTGTGTGTGTGTGTGTATATGTGTGTGTATATATATATATATATAATTTATATTATGTGTGTTTGTGAGCAAAGGAGGGTTGTAACCTTTTGTCAGGTATCCTCCTTTTTTATGTTTTTTTTTTTTTTTTTATTTGCCATCTGCATCCTATTGGGGAGATTTCCCTACACTTCCTGTCCCATAGCCAAAACAGGAATGCAGAAATTTCCTGCATGTAAGGGAATTTCTTGGGGACCCCACCAGGCCACCAGAAATGAAAGATTGGTTTTCTTTCCCTTTCAATAATCATGTAAACAGGACAAATGGAGAACATGACTTTCTATAAAGGGGCGGAGGGGGGCACAGACTGCAATAAAAAATGACAGGTGTTCTATTCCATCTCCACTCTATCCAAATCGAAGAAAAAAAAAGAAAATCGCAAAAGAAAAGTTTTGCTATTCTTTAATAAAAAAAAAAAAAAAAATATATATATATATATATATATATATATATATATATAGTATGATATTTATAAATTCATATAATTGCCTCTAATAATATTAGAGGCAAATATATGTATTAATTTATAATTATATTAATGTTCTAATCTATTAGCGGCAATATCCTATACATACATACATTTATTTTTTTTGCTGCAGAAACCATTGTTTCTGGTGCTGCTTTCACTATAAACTTGTCCTTTGTACTTTTAAAGAGACGGTCCAGCCCGGATGAAAATAAAGTCAGCAGCTTCAAATACTCTTAGCACTGACTTTTAATATTAGCGCACTTGCCTGTCCAGGCACCGCAGCCGATCTTTGAATCGCGCCCCCCCCCCCCCCCCCCCCCCCCTCGGGTGCCATTCCTGGTAAGGGAACCCGGCAGTGTAGCCTTTCAGCTTCACTGCTGGTACCCGGTTGTGCAAAGCATGCTGCACTTTCTAATTGGCCCAACGGCGGGGGAAGGAGGAGGGGGTCTGAACGTCGGGGGGGATCATCAGGCTGTAGCCTGTCTCTTGGAAGTGGGGAAGGGGATCTGTCTAGCGGGTCCCCCTGAAAGGTGGAAAATGTGACACCGAAGGGGGGGGAGCGTATAAGCGAAGGTCTCACTTTTGGGCGGAACTCTGCTTTAATAACACCGGTGTGCTTTGTGATACCCCAGAGGTCGTCACTATGTTTGCATGCTTCGCATGTCATCACTTTGCTTTATTTTTTCAGCTGCGTGATTGTGAGCTCAGCCCCGTGGTGAACCGAGAGCTGTCCTGGCGTATCCGCCACGTGAACGGCATCACACAGCACCGACCAATCCTGCGCAACGACATCAAGCTGGCCGCCAAACTCATCCATGCCCTCGACGAGAGGGGACAGCTCTGGAAGGAGACACAGGATGGCCAGGTGAGTCCCTGGTGGGCACTAACAAGTTCAGCGATGTGATTAGATGCATCACCTTGGGTCTCCAACCAATTACTACCTTCTTTTTTTTTTTTTTTCTATGTTTGTAGGAGGTGGCAGCCCAGAACCCCATCCTAAAGAACATCACAGATTACCTGATAGATGAGGTCAGTGCAGAAGAGGAGGACTTGCTGTGGGGGGCAGGAAGGACAGGTGGAGCCGAACCGCCGAAGGAAGGCAACCCGACCGAGATTACAGTGGAGAGGGACGACAAGCTGATCAAGGTACCTGAATGGGCACCGCACCGCACAGACCATAGGAGTCTCTCTGTACTAAAAACATACAGCCATGTCCCTGCATTGCTCATATGTATTCTTTGTCTACACAGGTCCTGGACAAGCTACTCCTCTACCTGCGTATTGTACATTCCGTAGATTATTATATTACCTGCGACTATCCCAGCGAAGATGAGATGCCGACTCGTTGTGGAATCATGCATGTCCGAGGTCCCATCCCCCCAAATCGCGTTTCCCACAGAGAAGGTAAGTGGCTTTATGTGAAGCCAGCAGTTTCCACCAATAACCAGTCGACCTAAAATTCACAGTTTGAACCTTTTCTGCAGCCTTTGTTATTTTATTTCTCTTAACACCTTCGTTCTCTCACAGACAAAGATCCATATCCACTGAGGGCTGATTAGATGATGCAAATGGGGTGCACCGGGGTCACTGGATGACTCGGGGATCCTCTGGGGTCACTGGATGACTCGGGGATCCTCTGGGGTCACTGGATGACTCTGGGATCCTCTGGGGTCACTGGATGTCTCGGGGATCCTCTGGGGGTCACTGGATGTCTCGGGGATCCTCTGGGGGTCACTGGATGTCTCGGGGATCCTCTGGGGGTCACTGGATGTCTCGGGGATCCTCTGGGGGTCACTGGATGTCTCGGGGATCCTCTGGGGGTCACTGGATGTCTCGGGGATCCTCTGGGGGTCACTGGATGTCTCGGGGATCCTCTGGGGGTCACTGGATGTCTCGGGGATCCTCTGGGGGTCACTGGATGTCTCGGGGATCCTCTGGGGTGCATGGTGCGGTGAACAGGATGTGTGGGTCGTTGTAATTCTTCTAAAACTCTGACTTATGCTTGCAGTGGCTGACTGGCAGAAGACGTTCGAGGAGAAGCTCGCCCCTCTCTTTGCTGTCCGGGAGAGCCTGTCTGAGGAGGAGGCGCTGAAGATCGGGAAGAAGGATCCGGAACAGGAAGTGGAGAAGTTTGTGACAGCGAACACCCAGGAGCTGGGCAAAGAGAAATGGCTGTGTCCTCTGAGCGGCAAGAAATTCAAGGTCCGCCTGTGGGCTTTATATAGTCTGACATCCTATTCGGGGGGGGGGGGGGGGAGGGGGCAGTGAGATTCTGGAGACTTTTTGCATAAATAAGAACTTTTCTCTTTCACCCATAGTCTCCATAGTGTACAGTAACAATATGTATGTTCTGTTTGCTCAGGGTCCGGAGTTTGTTCGGAAACACATCTTCAACAAGCACGCCGAGAAGATTGAAGAGGTCAAAAAGGAAGTGGTTTTCTTCAATAATTTCCTGATTGATACTAAACGTCCCGCACTCCCAGAGGTCAAACCTATCCAACCACCAGTGGCTGCTGCACAAGGTATGTCCTATGTGTCACCCTGCAGGAGGAGAACAGACTCCTATCCCCTTCTATATGTGTCACCCTGCAGGAGGAGAACAGACTCATATCCCCTTCTATATGTGACACCCTGCAGGAGGAGAACAGACTCCTATCCCCTTCTATATGTGTCACCCTGCTGGAGGAGAACAGACTCCTATCCCCTTCTATATGTGTCACCCTGCTGGAGGAGAACAGACTCCTATCCCCTTCTATATGTGTCACCCTGCTGGAGGAGAACAGACTCCTATCCCCTTCTGTAACCCCAGGCTAATTTTTTTTAGACTCGCGCATTATTTATTATAATATATATATATATATGTGTGTGTGTGTATATATTTATATTATATTCTATTTATTTATTTTTTGTGTGTACTTTTTTAAAAAAAAATTTATTATACAAATTTATTTATTTTTGTCAGGACTGGCCCCCGGACTGCTTTACCCTCACCAAGGACCCCAGGCCCTCTTGCAATATAATCAGCCGCGGCCCCAAATGATGGGTTACGGAGGTGAGTGATTACTCTGTTTGGGGTGATGGAATCGCCATCTCTAGAAACATTTCGGGAATAATGTTCCTCTTCCTCCTCCTCCTTTTCAGCTCCTCAGTTCCCTCCCAATCCTTATGGTGCCGGGAGAGGATATGATGCCTTCAGAGGCCAAGGCGTCTACCCCAAACCACGCAACCGGTAAGGTGACCGTATCTTGGATGTTGTGTTAGCGCGTATTTTATTTTTCTTTAGTCCCCTGACTTCCTAAATACTCCTTTTTGTTTTTCTATTCCAACAGGATGATGCGCGGAGACCCCCGTTCTATCATCGAGTACCGCGACCTTGACGCACCGGAAGACGTAGACTTCTTTTAACATCCGTGCTTGTTTTATTATTTTTTCGCCCTCAGTCGCTGCACTTTTCCCTCCCTCCTCTCACTGACGTTACTGCCTCCTCCGGTCAGTATTTTTTTTTGTTTTGTTTTTTTTAATAAAATTTTCAGGACTTCCAGTTAATGTGTAATTTTGTTTTGATCAATAAAACTGGTTCCCTCTAAAGTCTGACTCTCTCTTGTTTTGTGGATATGTGCTAGATCCACAGTGTCTGCATACCAAATTTGGGGTTCCTGGCAATAATTGGCCCCAAGATATGGGCCCCCAAAGTCGGGGCACAAAATGTCATTCTCTGAATGCAGAAAAGTGCATGACATTTTGCGACCTGACTTTGGGGCCCCCTATCTCGGGGTCACTTGGTGATAGGAACCACCCCAAATTTGGATATGTTTTAGTGCTAGATCCACAGTGTCTGCATACCAAATTTGGGGTTCCTGGTAATAATTGGCCCCAAGATATGGGCCCCCAAAGTCGGGTCACAAAATGTCATTCTCTGAATGCAGAAAAGTGCATGACATTTTGCGACCCGACTTTGGGGCCCCCTATCTCGGGGTCACTTGGTGATAGGAACCCCAAATTTGGATATGTTGTAGTGCCCCCAAAGTCGGGTCACAAAATGTCATTCTCAGATCATATTTCTGAGTTTTCAGGCCCAAAAAATTGGGTTCCTTTAAAAAAACGCATATAAACGCAAACGCGGGTGCCGCGTTTAGCGTCTGAAACGTGGAAATTTTTGCGTCTGAACCCATTTTTTTTTTGCTTCTGGAAAAACGAGGTTAAACGCAACTGCATAAAAACGGCAAAAAACTAGACTGTGTGCATGGACACAGGATAACATTGAATGAGTTCAGGGGCAGTTGAAAAAAAGTGTCCAACTGCATCTGAACACGCGTTTAACTGCATCTCGTGTGCATGAGGCCTTAAGAATAAAGGTATTGGCCCAGTGCATCCCAATGGGAAATACTTTTAGGGTAACAAGTCCTGTATGGCAAAGGAGAAGACCTTCAAAAAAACAAAACAAAAAAACCACACAAGGCTGAGGGGTCATCATCAGCATTACAAAGAATGCAATAAGAAATATAAGTGCAATCAGGGCGGCTAAGATAGAACATGAAAGGCACATAGTGGAGGGGCATAAAAAAAAAATAAAATCACAAGAAATTCTCTAAGTACATAAATAGTAAGAAAGGGGAGGTCAAAACATATCGGCCCCCATAAAGAATGATGAGGGGAATCTGGTTAGAAAATATGGAGACATGACAGGTTTTGAACTTATTCTTCTTAGTCTTCATGAGGGAAACGGGGTGGGGGGGCTTCAGTAAGCAAAACTGCAGTGTTTATAATTAATCTTTAATTACTTATACTTTCACATGGTATAGAATGTAGAAGGCCAATCGCAGAAATGGCCTCTTTCCAGTGTGGCTTGATTCTGAATTGTTTGGTTGTCATGAGGTGTCTATGGAGGAGAAGAGATGACTGAGATGTTCCAGGTGGGAATAAAATAAAAGATTTGTGAGAGAAAAAAAAAAAACTCAAATGCTAGTTCAGTTAAACCTTTCCCATGAGAAATAGTTTAAGAGTGGAACTTGGAATGTACATACGGAAGTAGATAAGTCAGAGCATTTACTTGGGTCCCCACCCACCCTCCCGTCACATGCAGAGGAACTCCATACGAGGGTTCATAAACCGAGTGCCTGAAAGCAAGCAGGTCCTGCCACCTGTGTGGATATATAAAGGGCTGAGCTGTGTGCCTAACACTTATTAGAACCGAAGAAGTCTTCACCATTATAGAACAAGTCCATCTGAATGTGACTATTATATGCCATGACCTGGATAAACGAGAGACCTCCTTTTGGAGGTCTCCAAACTATTGCCCTCGGGTCACATGTGCACCAACTGAGGATAAAGGTCAGCAGAGGCTACCAATGACCTTGGCTTCTGATATAAGGGGGGTGGGTGTCTGTAAGGGAAGACTCTGATGGGACCCTTATTTAAGGGGGGGGGCTTTAATGGGGACCCTGATGTAAGAGGGACTTTAATAGGACCCTCATGTAAGGAGGGGGGCTCTGATGGGAACCCTGATGTAAGAGGGACTTTAATAGAACCCTGATGTAAAGAGGGGGGCTCTGATAGGAACCCCGATGTAAAAGGGGGGGGGGAGACAAGACACTGAAGGGAACCCTGATGTAAAGGGGGGACTCTAATTTGGAACCCTGATGTAAGGGGGGACTCTGATGTGAACCCTGATGTAAGAGGGACTTTAATGGGACCCTGATGTAAGGAGAGGGGCTCTGATGGGAACCCTGATGTAAGAGGGACTTTGATAGAACCCTGATGTAAGGAGAGGGGCTCTGATGGGAACCCTGATGTAAGGAGGGGGGCTCTGATGGGAACCCTGATGTAAGAGGGACTTTGATAGAACCCTGATGTAAGGAGAGGGGCTCTGATGGGAAGCCTGATGTAAGGAGGGGGGCTCTGATGGGAACCCTGATGTAAGAGGGGGGGAGGAGACACTGAAGGGAACCCTGATGTAAGGGGAGGGGACTCTGATGTGAACCCTGATGTAAGAGGGACTTTGATAGAACCCTGATGTAAGGAGGGGGGCTCTGATGGGAACCCTGATGTAAAGGGGGGCAGGAGACACTGAAGGGGACCCTGATGTAAAGGAGGAACTCTGATTGGGAACCCTGATGTAAGGGGGGATGCTGATTTAGATCCCTGATGTAAAGGGGGAGCACTGAAGGGGGCCCTGATGTAAGGGGAGACTGATGGGACCCTGATGTAAGGAGGAGGGAGGGCTCTGATTGGAACCCTGATGTAAGAGGGACTTTAATAGAATCCTGATGTAAGGAGGGGGACTTTGATGGGAACCCTGATGTAAGGGGGACTTTAATAGGATCCTGATTTAAGGAGGGGGGACTTTGATAGAACCCTGATGTAAAGGGGGAGCTCTGATGGGAATTCTTTTCTGCCCTTTGATATTTGTAATATATATGATGTGGCCTTCATACTGAGGAGTTTGGAGAGACCCTTTTTCTATACTATAGCGATAGGGTCACTTTAAATAACTATTCCATATGAAAGCATAATGATTACACACTTATGTGAAAATTTTATTTAGAAAACAATCGTGGGACAAACTAAGGAAACGTACTGTAAGAGCTGGTTCACTCGGGGGCAACACGGGATCCGACTTCACGTCGCACCAAGTCGCGCTGTTGAGAAAATGTTGGTTAATGGAGCCATCTTAATGTACACTACTGAAGTCGCTCCAACTTCAAAAAAAGGTTCCTGTACTACTTCAATCCGACCTCTAGGTGACTTGTACCCATTGATTTCAATGGAAGTCGCCTCCAAGTCGGATCTCCATCTATATTAAAGCGACAATGTCGCCTCCCTCACAGAATAATCAGCTCTTGATGGAGAACTCCAGGGGCCCCTTAGGTCTGGTATGGATTTTACTGGGAACACCCCTACACCGAAAAAAACGGCGTGGGGGTCCCTCCAAAATCCATAGCAGACCCTTATCCGAGCACGCAGCCACGCCGGTCAGGAAAGGGGGTGGGCATGAGCAAGCCCCCCCCTCCCCCTCCTGAACCGTAACATGGCCGCGTGCCCTTAAATGGGGGGTGGGTGCTTTGGGGAAGGGGAACAAAAATATTACAGCGCACGCATGCAAAACTAACATTTACCTCCAGCCAGGCTTTTTAAAAACACTTAGACGTTTTCAAAAAACAGTATAAAAAAAAAATGGGGATTTGGTCACACCATATTGCTATATGGTGCTTAAGCCCACTTACTGTGACAAAGTACCCCATGGTTAGTGGGTCCTACACTATCCATAGATTGGGAGATTCCTGCTTCTCTGAACCAGGGGGCTATACTCCTGCGCCCCCCCCCCCCTACCCCAAAGCACCTTGTCCCCATGTTAATGAGGACAAGGGCCTCTTCCTGACAACCTTGGCCATTGGCTGTCGGGATCCAGGAGCCCCCTTTAATAAGG
Source organism: Lithobates pipiens (assembly GCF_037356315.1). Lineage (NCBI taxonomy): Eukaryota > Metazoa > Chordata > Amphibia > Anura > Ranidae > Lithobates > Lithobates pipiens. The sequence goes on from NW_027507903.1 coordinate 640,630,268, forward strand.
GGGCCCCCAGATCCCGGCCCCCACCCTATGTGAATGAGTATGGGTACATCGTACCCCTACCCATTCACCTGGGGGGAAAAAAAGTGTCAATAAAAAAAAAAACAACACAGGTTTTTTAAGTAATTTATTAATCAGCTCCGGGGGTCTTATATACGACTTCTCCGCTCTGTTCGGCCTCTTCTCCGGTGTCCTGGCCTCTTCCTCCCACTCTCCGGCCTCTTCTCCCACTCTCTCCGGCCTCTTTCTCCCACTCTCCGGCATCGTCTCCCGCTCTCCGGTTCTTCTGCTGGCTCCTCCACTATCTTCTTCCAGCTCTTTTACCTAGCGGAGGAGCCCAGTTTCCTCCATTCTTCATCGGCCAGGGTTGTCGGGAAGAGGCCCTTGTCCTCATCAACATGGGACAAGGTGCTTTGGGGTGGGGGGGGGGGCCGCAGCGCGCCTCTTCCCCAAAGCACCCACCCCCCCATGTTGAGGGCATGCGGCCTGGCACGGCTCAGGAGGCGGGGGGTGCTCGCTCGTCCCCACCCCCTTTCCTGACCGGCCGGGCTGCATGCTCGGATAAGGGGTCTGGTATGGATCTTGGAGGGGGAGCCCCATGACGTTTTTTTTCGGGGTAGAGGGGTTCCCCTTAAAATCCATACCAGACCTAAGGGCCTGGTATGCTCCTGGAGGGGGGGGGGGGGCCCATGCTGGTTTTTATTTAAAATTTGGCGTGGAATTCCCCCTCGAGAGCTGATTATTCTCTGATTGGCCATGGACTGGGGCGACTTAAAGTCGCGTTGTAAGTCGCCCCAAGTCGCGCTGTTATACTCAAGTCGTGTCTAAGTGGCCTCCAAAAGTCACGCTGGAAGTCGTGTTGCCCCTGTGTGAACCGGCTCTTAAGGAAATTTGTAAGTTCTGTATTTAATTGTATTCTATTTTGTATGTATTGCACACAAATGTTTTCAGTACATCATTTGCATTCTTTTGAGTCCTGATTAGAATTAACCTGCCTATGTAACGCCCCTTGTTACCATAAACGTACAATTGTAATATTAATGTGATAACTACGTAATCATGTGTATAAAAACCTTCAATTGCGTCATAATAAAGGAGAACGGTTATTTGGAAAGATGCTGAGCGTATCTTTTGTGTCTGTTCCCTACTGCAGTAGTTATTAATTTGGAACCACTAATCAATATGAGGATAGGAGTTGCCTATCTATAAATTCCCGTGTCACATACTTAACCAGTTGCCGACCGCCGCACGACGATGTACGTCGATAGCATGGCACGGGCAGGCATATTGGCGTACATGTACGTCCCTTGCCTCCCGCGGGTCGGGGGCCCGATCGGGCCCCCGCCCGGTGCCTGCGGCGGTCGGTATTCGTGCGGGAGCGATCCCGGACGAGGGGACGGCCATTCGTTCATGGCCACCCCCTCGCGATCGCTCCCGACGAATAGGAATCCCCCGTGACATCACTTCCTCTCCTGTAATGTAAACACAGGAGAGGAAGTGATGTATTCTCTCCTCCGTGTCGGTATTTTTCGTTCCGACACGGAGGAGAGCGGATCGGTGAGTTGCACCAACACTCTACACACACAGTAGAACATGCCAGGCACACTCACACCCCCCCTTTACCCCCCGATCACCCCCCCAATTACCCCTGCCCCCCAGTCACAGTGACACCAATGTCATTTTTTTTTTTTTTTTTGCATTGGTGTCATTTGTGACTGTAATAACTGTTAGGGCAGTTAGAGTTAGCCCCCTTTAGTTCTAATGTACCCCCCTAACCCCCCCAATAAAGGTTTAACCCCGTGATCACCCCCCGTCGCCAGTGTCACTAAGGCTGGGTTCACATTGCAGCGGTTTATGAGAACGAATGTGATTCGCACCGCACTGCAGTGCAAATCACATCCGATCTCTGTGCGATTCGAGTTCAGCCATTCGCCGCACCCGCCGCACCCGCCACACCCGCCGCACCCACCGCAAATTCGCACGGGACCCTTTTTTTGGCCCGCAGCAGAATCGGATCGCATGGGTGTTCACACCATGCGATCCGAGTTTGCAGATCGCACTGCGATATGCGAACTGATCTGGGGGTGTCAGTAACATTTCACTGACACTCCCAGCAGTTCGCATAGGGCAGTGTGAACTGCCGCCGGGAGGCATGCGATGCGGGAACCCGCCGCGGATTTGCGGCGTTTCCGCATCGCTCCAGTGTGAACCCAGCCTAATAAGCGATCATTTTTCTGATCGCTGTATTAGTGTCACAGGTGACGCTAGTTAGGCAGGTAGGTATTTAGGTTCGCCGCAGCTTTTTATAGCGCCAGGGACCCCCATATACTACCGCATAAAGCCCCCTGATTGCCCCCTAGTTAACCCTTTCACCAGTGATCACCATATAACTGTTACAGGTGACGCTGGTTGGTTAGTTATTTTTTATAGTTTCAGGGCACCCGCCATTTATTACCTAATAAAGGTTTAACCCCCTGATCACCCGGCGGGTGTCATTTGTGACTAATAACTGTTAGGGCAGTTAGGGTTAGCCCCCTTTAGTTCTAAGGTACCCCCTAACCCCCCCAATAAAAGTTTAACCCCGTGATCACCCCCCGTCGCCAGTGTCACTAAGGCTGGGTTCACATTGCAGCGGTTTATGAGAACGGATGTGATTCGCACCGCACTGCAGTGCAAATCACATCCGATCTCTGTGCGATTCGAGTTCAGCCATTCGCCGCACCCGCCACACCCGCCGCACCCGCCGCAAATTCGCACGGGACCCTTTTTTTGGCCCGCAGCAGAATCGGATCGCATGGGTGTTCACACCATGCGATCCGAGTTTGCAGATCGCACTGCGATATGCGAACTGATCTGGGGGTGTCAGTAACATTTCACTGACACTCCCAGCAGTTCGCATAGGGCAGTGTGAACTGCCGCCGGGAGGCATGCGATGCGGGAACCCGCCGCGCATTCGTGGCGTTCCCGCATCGCTCCAGTGTGAACCCAGCCTAATAAGCGATCGTTTTTCTGATCGCTGTATTAGTGTCACAGGTGACGCTAGTTAGGCAGATAGGTATTTAGGTTCGCCGCAGCTTTTTATAGCGCCAGGGACCCCCATATACTACCGCATAAAGCCCCCTGATTGCCCCCTAGTTAACCCTTTCACCAGTGATCACCATATAACTGTTACAGGTGACGCTGGTTGGTTAGTTATTTTTTTATAGTTTCAGGGCACCCGCCATTTATTACCTAGTCTCACTAGTGTACCCCTAAATTTAGGGGTGTCTACTTTCCAAAATGGGGTCATTTGGGGGGGGTTTGTGCCATCTTGGCATTTTATGGCCTTCAAAACTGTAACGCCCTTAGAAAGCCTGAAGGCGGTGCTTGGTTTTCGGGGCCCCGTACGCGGCTAGGCTCCCAAAAAGTCCCACATATGTGGTATCCCCGTACTCAGGAGAAGCAGCAGAATTTATTTTGGGGTGTCATTTCACATATGCCCATGGCATGCGTGAGCAATATATCATTTAGTGACAACTTTGTGAAAAAAAAAAAAAAAAAAAAAAAGTTTGTAATTTTCCCGCAACTTGTGGCAAAATATAAAATATTCCATGGACTCAACATGCCTCTCAGCAAATAGCTTGGGGTGTCTACTTTCTAAAATGGGGTCATTTGTGGGGGTTTTGTGCCATCTTGGCATTTTATGGCCTTCAAAACTGTAATAGGTAGTGAGAAGTGAACTCAAAAATTTACGCCCTTAGAAAGCCTGAAGGCGGTGCTTGGTTTTCGGGGCCCCGTACGCGGCTAGGCTCCCAAAAAGTCCCACATATGTGGTATCCCCGTACTCAGGAGAAGCAGCAGAATTTATTTTGGGGTGTCATTTCACATATGCCCATGGCATGTGTGAGCAATATATCATTTAGTGACAACTTTGTGAAAAAAAAAAAAAAAAAAAAAAAGTTTGTAATTTTCCCGCAACTTGTGGCAAAATATAAAATATTCCATGGACTCAACATGCCTCTCAGCAAATAGCTTGGGGTGTCTACTTTCTAAAATGGGGTCATTTGTGGGGGTTTTGTGCCATCTTGGCATTTTATGGCCTTCAAAACTGTAATAGGTAGTGAGAAGTGAACTCAAAAATGTACGCCCTTAGAAAGCCTGAAGGCGGTGCTTGGTTTTCGGGGCCCCGTACGCGGCTAGGCTCCCAAAAAGTCCCACATATGTGGTATCCCCGTACTCAGGAGAAGCAGCAGAATTTATTTTGGGGTGTTATTTCACATACGCCCATAGCATGTGTGAGCAATATATCATTTAGTGACAACTTTGTGTAAAAAAAAAAAAAAATTTTTTTTTTTGTCATTATTCAATCGCTTGAGGCAAAAAAATAAAATATTCAATGGGCTCAACATGCCTCTTATCAATTTCCTTAGGGGGTCTACTTTCCAAAATGGGGTCATTTGGGGGGGTTTTGTACTGCCCTGCCATTTTAGCACCTCAAGAAATGAGATAGGCAGTCGTAAACTAAAAGCTGCGTAAATTGCAGAAAACGTACCTTAGTTTGTAGATGTGACAACTTTTGCGCAAACCAATAAATATACAATTATTGACTTTTTTTTTACCAAAGACATGTAGCTGAATACATTTTGGCCTAAATGTATGACTAAAATTGAGTTTATTGGATTTTTCTAATAACAAAAAGTAGAAAATATCATTTTTTTTCAAAATTTGCGGTCTTTTTACGTTTATATCGCAAAAAATAAAAATCGCAGAGGCAATCAAATACCATCAAAAGAAAGCTCTATTTGTGGGAAGAAAAGGACGCAAATTTTGTTTGGGTACAACATTGCATGACCGCGCAATTACCAGTTAAAGCAGCGCAGTGCCAAAGTGTAAAAAGACCTCTGGTCATTTACCAGCAAAATGGTCCGGTCTGAAAGTGGTTAAAATGATATACATGGCTATGTTATGGTGTAGTTTTAAATGTAGGCTCCAGGGGCCACTGCTGTACTGTATTTCTCCATATCACCTTTTTAATGAAATAGATCCTGCCTGTGTTATTACTGGTGTTTACCACCAGGGGGGGCACTACACACACAAGATGTAGGTTAAGATTCGCTTTTCGCTTTGCGGCCATCTCTATTAGTAGGTTCTACAATACTTTTCTTTGCTGCAGTTTTATCAAACATAAGAAAACTCCGCCAGAGTCCCCTCCAAGCTGTGAAAGAGCAGAACACATACCGCAGTGCTGTACAGAGAACGGTCTCTGTACCAGAGGAGCTTACACTCTAATGTCCCCTCCCCCACAGTCACACACTATTATTATTATAATACAAATATATAGCTCTGGCATATACCGCAGTGCTGTACAGAGATCACTGAGCCAGTCACATCAGTCTCAGTACCAGAGGAGCTTACACTCTAATCTCCCCTCCCCCACAGTCACACTCTATTATTATTATTATGCATTTATATATCTCTGACATATACTGCAGTGCGGTGAATTGAACATTTTTATTCTTTGTAAATTACTTTCTTAACTTCTTCATTGCTATGAAACGTTAGAGGTCTTTTTTTTTTTATCCCCCATCCCTCTAGTACCAGGACATGTGATCAGGAAATGTCAGGTTCTTTCTATTTCTGTTTGCCGGACACGGAAGAGATCAATTCGCATAATCTTATCAGTGAGTGTTCGGGTTGTATACAATCGGTATGTGACTGATAACTTATCTCGGTATCTGGGAAGAGTTATCCCGGTTTATTACAGTAGAACAGCTGTGCGCAACCTTCCCTGCAATTACTGCCGTGTTCACATCCATTGGACAGAAGGCGTGTTGTGTATAATGGCGCACTGTATTCTGAGTGTGTTTTGTCTGCACCCATAATTGTACTGCGGACCGCAAACCAAACCCACTAATTATATAATTGATGCGTTTAAGTTGTCATTAACAGTACAGCTATGAGTGCAGACATTGATTCGCTGGTGCACACACAAAGTATGTTCAGCCCCAGTGCATGCGCTTCAGACCACTGATCAACCCCAGTACATGTGCTTCAGACCTCAGGTGAAAGCAGGAAGGATGGACCACTATGACACCTGGAAGGCAGGAAGGATCACTATGGCACATAGAATGCAGGAAGGATCACTATGGCATCTGGAAGGCAGGAAGGAAGGAGGGGTGGATCACTGACACCTGGAAGATAAGAAGGATCACTATGGCACATGAAATGCAGGAAGGAAGGATCACTATGGCAAATGGAATGCAGGAAGAAAGGATCACTATGGCACATGGAAGGAAGGATCACTATGGCATGCAGGAAGGAAGGAAGGATGGAAGGATCACTATGGAATGCAGGAAGGAAGGATCGATCACTATAATACATAGAAGGAAGGATCACTATGACATATAGAAGGCAGGAAGGATCACTATGGATGGCACATGGAAGGCTGAAAGGATCATTATTGCATCTGGAAGTCAGGAAGGATCACTATGGCAAATTGAATGCAGGAAGAAAGGATCACTAGGTCACATGGAAGGATCACTATGGTACACGGAAGGAAGAGAGAGGAGAGAGCTCACTCACCAGAGCCTGGCTGTTCTCCAGAGGCCCATGCAGACATTTACTCTCCCACCCGCACAACCCTTTCCCAGGCACAGATTGGCTGCATGCCGGGGTTGTGGATGGGCACAACCCAGACATGGGGAAAAGGTGGAGCTGACCTAGCCTACCCCACTGCCAAAACTTGTTCTGGCACTACGCTCGGCTGCAGAACTCGGCCCTTATTCTCAGGATACCAGGATTTAGTTGAAATTTGAGGGCGGTTGGGAGGTATGACTTCAATGCATGTATTTCAGACCTCAGATCAGCCCCAATACATGCACGTCAGACCTCAGATCAGCCCCAATGCATGCACGTCAGACCTCAGATCAGCTCCAGTGCATGCACGTCAGACCTCAGATCAGCCCCAATGCATGCACATCAGACCTCAGATCAGCCCCAATGCATGCACGTCAGACCTCAGATCAGCCCCAATGCATGCACGTCAGACCTCAGATCAGCTCCAGTGCATGCACGTCAGACCTCAGATCAGCCCCAATGCATGCACGTCAGACCTCAGATCAGCCCCAATGCATGCACGTCAGACCTCAGATCAGCTCCAGTGCATGCACTTTGGTCTGGATACATACTGTATTAGTATATAATTATGTTCATCATTGGGACATGGAAAGCTTTCTTATTTTTTATTGCCTTGTACAGAAGATATGTGATGTGTACAGGGAGATGGAATTTGCTGTAGATAAGGACTTGGGAAGAAGAGGAGAGTCACGTGGCTGAGTACGACTTCAGATACTACTAAGAACAATAAATACATTCAAATGGAAAACTACGAGGAAGTAGGTTAGCGGCAAAAAAGTAAATAAAAAATCTAATTTTATTACTGAATAATTTGCTTGGCCTGGTTAAATAATAAACCTGAGAGTTATTGAAATTTGCACCGACCTGCTTTAAAAAAAGACACATAAAACTACAAGTAAATCATTTAAGAAATATTTCCTGACAAACAAATTGGTTTCTTCCAGTTCAATCCAACAAGTAATCAAAAAAGTGCCATCAAATGCAGCTACTGTGCCATAAAACACAGCCACTGTGCCATAAAATACAGCCACTGTGCCCAGCAAGCGCAGCCACTGTGCCATCAAACGCAGTCACTGTGCCATCAAACGCAGCCACTATGCCCATCAAATACAGCTACTGTGCCATGAAATGCAGCTACTGTGCCATCAAACACAGCCACTGTGCCCAGCAAGCGCAGCCACCGTGCCATCAAACGCAGACACTGGTCCCATCAAACGCAGCCACTGTGCCCATCAAGCGCAGCCACTGTGCCATCAAACGCAGCCACTGTGCCATCAAGCGCAGCCACTGTGCCCATCAAATGCAGCCACTGTGCCATCAATTGAAGCCACTGTGCCCATCAAACACAGCCACTGTGCCCAGCAAGCGCAGCCACCGTGCCATCAAACGCAGACACTGGTCCCATCAAACGCAGCCACTGTGCCCATCAAGCGCAGCCACTGTGCCATCAAACGCAGCCACTGTGCCATCAAGCGCAGCCACTGTGCCCATCAAATGCAGCCACTGTGCCATCAATTGAAGCCACTGTGCCCATCAAACGCAGCCACTGCCCATCAAATGCAGCCAATGTGCCATCAAATGCAGCCACTGTGCCATCAAACACAGCCACTGTGCCCAGCAAGCGCAGCCACTGTGCCCATCAAACGTAGCCACTGTGCTATCAATCGCAGCCACTGTGCCCATCAAACGCAGCGACTGTGCCATCAAATGCAGCTACTGTGCCATCAAATGCAGCTACTGTGCCATCAAACACAGCCACTTTGCCCAGCAAGCGCAGCCACTGTGCCCATCAAACGCAGCCACTGTGCCATCAAACGCAGCTACTGTGCCATCAAACGCAGCCACTTTGCCCATCAAGCGCAGCCACTGTGCCCATAAAATTCAGCCACTGTGCCATCAATTGAAGCCAGCCATTGTGCCCATCAAACACAGCCACTGCCCATCAAATGCAGCCACTGTGCCATCAAATGCAGCCACTGTGCCATCAAACACAGCCACTGTGCCCAGCAAGCGTAGCCACTGTGCCCATCAAACGTAGCCACTGTGCTATCAAATGCAGCCACTGTGCCATCAAACGCAGCCACTGTGCCCATCGAACGCAGCCACTGTGCCCATCGAACGCAGCCACTGTGTCCATCGAACGCAGCCACTGTGCCATCAAGCACAGCCACTTTGCCCATCAAGCGCAGCCACTGTGCCCATCAAATGCAGCCACTGTGCCATCAATTGAAGCCACTGTGCCCATCAAACGCAGCTACTGCCCATCAAATGCAGCCACTGTGCCATCAAACACAGTCACTGTGCCCAGCAAGCGCAGCCACTGTGCCCATCAAACGTAGCCACTGTGCTATCAAACGCAGCCACTGTGCCCATCAAACGCAGCCACTGTCATGATGATTATTAGTCAAGAAGCGGGGCAAACTCAGAACTCACTTTTAGGTCCAGAGATTGTGGCCGATTTTAACCGGCTTTACGGTTAAGACAAAAATGGTGGCAGAAATAAAATTCAGATTTTTTTTTTTTTTGGATACATAAATTGGTAAATCATTCAGATTTTTTATTTTTTTTTGTTATTTTTCGGATGTAATAAGCTTTCTTATTTTTATTCCCTTATATGGAAAATATATGATGTCCGCGGGGAGATGGACTTTCCTGTAGATAAGGACTGAGAAGAAGAAGGGGAGTCCAAGAGAGGAAGACAGAGCAGAACGAAGGGGAAGAGCCAAGAAGGATAAGAGATAAAGGACATATAAAGAAACAGATATTGTGCTGAGAGATCAAAAAATAGTAGCTGGCAAAAAACAATTAGACAAATTGTATACAAATATATATATCTAGAGATTTATATATATATATATATATATATATATATATATATATATATATATATATATATATATATATATCTTGTATATCTACATTGCCACGCTAAAAGTGGTAAGTGAAAATCAAATCAGGTATACACTATATCACCAAAAGTATTGAGACGTCTGCCTCTACACACATGAACTTTAACGTCATCCCAGTCTTAGTCCGTAGGGTTGAATATTGAGTTGGCTCCACCCTTTGCAGCTATAACAGCTTCAACTCTTCTGGGAAGGCCGTCCACAAGGTTTAGGAGATGTCTATGGGAATGTTTGACTATTCTTCCAGAAGAGCATTTGTGAGGTTGGACAAGAAGGCCTGGCTCACACTCTAATTCCTCCCAAAGGTGTTCTATTGGGTTGAGGTCCGGACTCTGTGCAGACCAGTCAAGTTCCTCCACCCCAAACTCACTCATCCATGTCTTTATGGACCTTGCTTTGTGCACCGGTACGCAACCATGTTGGAACAGGAAGGGCCATCTCCAAACTGTTCCCACAAAGTTGGGAGCATGAAATTGTCCAAAATGTCTTGGTATGCTGATGCCTTAAGAGTTCCCTTCACTGGAACTAAGGGGCCAAACCCAACCCCTGAAAAACAACCCCCAAACCATAATACCCCTCCACCACACCATAATCCCCCCTTCACCAAATGATTTTGACCAGTCCACAAAGCAAGGTCTACAAAGACATGGCTGAGCGAGTGTGGGTTGGAGGAACTTGACTGGCCTGACCTCTACCCGATAGAACACCTTTGGGATGAATTAGAGCGGAGACTGCAAGCCAGGTCTTCTCGTCCAACATCAGTGCCTGAACCTCACAAATGCGCTTCTGGAAGAATGGTCAAACATTCCCATAGACACATCTCCTAAACCTTGTGGATGGCCTTCCCAGAAGAGTTGAAGCTGTTATAGCTGCGAAGGGTGGGCCAACTCAATATTGGAATAAGGAAGGGTAGTAGATGGTGGCGCTATACCTATAACTCACATGAGTAGTGTTATTATATGTGTACCACCATATAAGTGGGGGGGGGGGGGGGGTACCTGCACGTGATAGTTTAAAATCATATGTGTAATATCATCAAAAATCATTAAACGTTAAAAAAAAAAAAAAAAAATATTTAATCTTTTTCTTGCCTTCCTTATAAATGAGTACGTGCCTACAGCCCAAAAAAATTTTTTTTGTGAAGTGAAAACGTGCTATAATGGATACCTAATAAAACACATAAATGCGTATATAAATAAAATAAATGAAAAATTGAAAAATAAAAAAATAAAAAATAGAGAACAATCCTATTAAAAAAAAAACAATCCTAATGGAAAAAGTATATATTAATGCAATCAATTATCCGTGATATAGAAAGTGCTAGTGCATAAATAAATAAATAGCATGTGAAAATGAAAAGCCAAAATACAATTAATAAAAAAAAAGTCCCATATTCAAGTGTAGAGAAAAGAAGGTGATTGGTGCAGGAATATTCAATATTCTTCAATAGAGCAAAATTCTCCGGATGCGCGTCTCAGTGTTTTGATAATATAATTGCCCTCACCAGAACTTTTACCCCAAAAGGGGTGGATGAGCCTCCACAGTATAAGCCACTGTGCTCCTACTGCGCCACCATCTACTACCCCTCCTTATTCCTGCTATGTTACCCTCCCTATTTTGGGGAGGAGACATTAAGTAGAGGCAGCTCTTACCAATTTTTTTCTAGTTTTTATTAATTTTTTCCAGTTCTTATTAATTTTTCCCGCTCCTGGGTTAGTCCATAGCGCAACTTCCTACATTTTTTTTTTTTCACCAACTCAATATTGAACCCTACGGACTAAGGCTGGGATGCCACTAAAGTTCACGTGCATGTAAAGGCTGGCGTCCCAATACTTTTGACAATATAGTGCGTGTTGTTTATAGAGAAACGTATTTGTAAATTAGGCTTTGGCAGGTCAAGTGACTTTACGTTACAAGAGAGGAAGTCAGATTGGCAGATAGGAGGGAGAGTCCAGAAGGATAAAAGATGGACAATCTGGGAAAGATAATTCTTCAGGACATCGAGCACAATTAAATTCATTGAAATGCCAAAGAAGAAAGTAAAAAAATATTTAGTGGCAAAAAAAAAATAAACAATAAAAAAAAAAAAAACAACAATCTGATTTCTTGGCCTGGTAAGAGATTAACCTATAAACCATTTCATTTGCTACTAATTTGCCGAAAAATGCGCATAAAACCCACAAGGACGTCATTTAAAAAATATTTTGTGCCAAAAAATTTGAGTCATGATAAGAAAATGTTTATTGTCATTGAAAAATCAGTTTATGAGCTTACAATACTGCTCCTCACTTTGTAAAAAAAAATAAAAAAATATAAAAAAAAAGCTATAAAAACGATACCTCACAATTTTATTATATACACATGTGAATAGTCACTGTTAAAAAAAAATAAAAAAGCAATAAAAACGATACCTCACAATTTTATTATATACACTTGTGAATAGTCACTGTTAAAAAAAATAAAAAAGCAATAAAAACGATACCTCACAATTTTATTATATACACATGTGAATAGTCACTGTTAAAAAAAAATAAAAAAGCAATAAAAACAATACCTCACAATTTTATTATATACACATGTGAATAGTCACTGTTAAAAAAAAATAAAAAAGCAATAAAAACTATACTTCACACACTAACAGTAATAGTAATAATAGTAAGTGTTTACATCACTGTTAAAAAAAAAAAAAAAAGCAATAAAAACTATACTTCACACACTCACACCAACAATTATATTATATACACAAGTGAATAGTAAGTGTTTACATCACTGTGGAAAAAAAAAAAAGGTAAAACATTCCAAATAGATTAGCAAACGATGACCTACGGCCATTTAGCTAATTAACCAATTAACTTGCAAATTTAATTTTCGAATTTATGGCCTCGATAGCCCTTGGGGAACAAAAAAAAAAAGTTTCTCTAAATCTATTTGTCCTCAACTTGATCTTTCTGAAACCTCCGCCGGATGAAAAAAAAAAAAAAAAAATCCTATTAATAAAAAAATTCAGTTTACCTCCAGAGGTGACCCCTATCAAAAAGGATTTCCGTTTACATCCAGTGTAGTCACCGGGAGAGGAAATTAGTCTGGTTAAGGCCCGTACACACGGTCTGACTTTTTGACAACAAACATGCAAATTAGCTGTTTTGGAGCAACATCCGACTGTGTGTACGCTCCATCGGACAAACTTTTTCTGTTTTCATCGGAATTTTATTGGCTGTGCGAACGGACAAACTTTCTGGCAACAAAAGTCCGATGGAGCAAAGTCCGACCGTGTGTACGCAAAAGCATCGGAGTTTTGTACAAGGTACAAACACGCATGCTCAGAACCAATGCAAAAGATCAGACTACAATACAGAAGTTGACCAAAGGTGGCGCTGGAGTCATTGAACGTCCTCTTTTGAAGTGGCGTCAGTACGTTGTGACGTCACTATGTTCGTGTTTGTTGTCAAAAAGTCCGATCGTGTGTATGCAATACAAACTTGTGGACCACGCCCTTTGTACAAAAGTCCACGGAAAAGTTTGTACAAAGTCCGATCGTGTGTATGAGGCTTTATACTGATTTATAGTGACGGCACGCATGAAGATTAACAATAAAAAAAAAAAAAACCCTCAAACATCATATATTTTTCTGAAAGCAGACCCTAGAAAATAAAACGGTAGTAGTTCTAAATTTTTTTATGTCACATGAACGCAAAAAAAAAATTACCAAGCTCAAATTTTCAGTAAAAAAAAATACATTTAGGTTCATTTTATTTTTATTTTTTTAAATTATTAATTTCTTTTTAAAATATCAGTGTTAAAATATAATATCCAGTGATTGACATTTGATACTGCACAGGTACAATTGCAGTATAGATATTGGACTTTTTTCTTTTTCTTTTTTATGTGTAATTTATTTGTAATTAATTTATTTGTTTGTTTTTGTAAAGAAAATTTTTTGAAAAATGAATAAAATGTTGAAAAAAAAAAAATGATTGCACATAAATGCAATATATTATAAATATATATATATATATATATATATATATATATATATATATATATATATATATATATATATATATATAGATCATATATATAGATCATATATATATTATAATATATAATATAATATATATAATATAAAATCTAAAAGATAAGGTTCCCCCGAGTATATGGAGACCAAACACGTCAAGCCTTTTCCATAGGTGATGCCTTAACCACTATCCACCCGGTCTATAGCTGAATGGCGGCTTCCAGTGCTGAGAGGGCGTCAGTAGACATCCCCTCCCGCGATCGCTCTGCAGGGAAGGGGGTGCGCGGGCTGCGCGCTCTGCGAATACTGAGTCCTTCGGACCCGGCTGATCGCAGGACAGGCAAGGGCCAATCACGGCTGCCTGTTACCACGTGATCAGCTGTCGATCAATGATAGCTGATCGTGGAAGTAAACAGATGGAGGTTACTAGTGCCACCCAGTGCCATCTGACAGAGCCCATCAGTGCTGCCAATCAGTGCCCATCAGTATAGATGTGAACAGAAAAAAGTATTTCTCCTGCGCTCGTGCAGGCGGTATTGATGTAAAGTGGTAGTAATTTCGAAGCGTAGGTTGTATAGGAAGTGTCCCGCTGCCTAAACTGACCAGGGGTTTTCCGAAGAAGGCTGAGTGAAAAAAGATTCTGTGTAAATCTACATTATACAGACTGAACATTTTGTAACCTAGTTTTCCATGAATACATTGTAACTTCTTTGTACTCATCTACTTATTCTTAAACTATATCATTTTGAACCATGCACAGTGCCCATCAGTGCCTCTTCATCAGTGTGCCTTATCAGTGCTGCCTCACCAGTGCAGCCTCATCAGTGCCTATCAATGCTGCCTCATCAGTGCCCAACAGTGCGGCCTCATCAGTGCCGCCTCACCAGTGCAGCCTCATCAGTGCCCATCAGTGCAACCTCATCAGTGCCGCCTCATCAACGCACATTAGTGAAGGAGAAAAATTACCCGTTTTTTTCCCCCAAAATGTTCGGTCTTTTTTTTTTGTTTCTTTAGCAAAAAAATAAATAAAAACCCCCAGTAGTGATTAAATATCACCAAAAAGAAAGCTCTATTTGTGTGAAAAAAAAAAGATAAAAATGTTGTTTGGGTACAGCGTAGCACGACCGCGCAATTGTCTTTCAAAGTATGACAGCGCTGAAAGCTGTAAATTGGCCTGGGCAGGATGGGGGAGTAAGTGCCCGGTAGGCAAGTGGTTAAAAGCCCCTACAGGTCATTGGCTTAGAGAGGACTGTGAATAGTGGAGCCGCTCCCCCACACTGCAATGCGAACCCCACCAATTGCCACTCCCACAAAAGACCCCCATCCCCAACTGACAGACCCCCTACCCTACCTACCCTACCTACTGCTCTTCCCCACACACCAACTACCGCCCCTCCCCCGCTCACAGACCTCCACCACCCAACTAATGACCGCCCAGCCCCCACTGACAGACTCCCAACCCCCTCAAACCCCCCCACCACACCCAATCTTCATGCTACAGCTGCTGTGAAATCCTGTATCTCCACTGTTAATAATGATCACTCAGGACAGTGTGCCTGCTCGGTTGTCAAGGTGCCCGAGCTTGTGTCGTGCCCGTGTCTCTGCCGAACATTTGACATGTAAGGAGTTAACTGAGTTCAGTTACCTCTTCGGGTGCAGCTCGGCGCTCGGCTTTTTTTTTCTTTTTTTTTTTTTGCCTAAATCTGGTGGATGCGCAGTTGCTGTAGAGCAGTGATGGCGGACCTTGACACCCCAGATGTTTTGGAACTACATTTCCCATGATGCTCATGCACTCTGGAGTGTAGTTGAGCATCATGGGAAATGTAGTTCCAAAACATCTGGGGTGCCAAGGTTCGCCATCACTGCTATAGAGGATACATAGGCAGGGCCACACAGGGAAAGTCGAGCGGCCACCGCAACCCGCATCCGCCCTGCCTGGACTGAGGTCCACCATGTGGCCTGGTCATCAACAAGGCCCACTCCTGCTAGAAGGACAAAGGCGGCCTGGGGTCCTGGCCCACCCGACAAATGCATGGCGTGCCCTATGGTCAGTCCGGGCCTGTCTGTCACTGACTTGTGCATTTTTGGAGAGAAGAGGAGAGAACTGTGCTCAGAACGACCCCTAATCTCTCTTGGGGGTTCATCATACCTCAATATTTTCACAGGAGGAGCTACCAAAAGCGGTCAGCTGACCGTACTTCTCCGTCACATTTTTATGTTCATATCTCGGGAAGTGTGAGGGAAAGGAAGACCTTTGGAGAGACCGGTCAGCTGACCATACTTCTCCGTCACATTTTTATGTTCATATCTCGGGAAGTGTGAGGGAAAGGAAGACCTTCGGAGAGACTGGTCAGCTGACCGTACTTCTCCGTCACATTTTTATGTTAATATCTCTGGAAGTGTGAGGGAAAGGAAGACCTTTGGAGAGACCAGTCAGCTGACCATACTTCTCCATCACATTTTTATGGTCATATCTCGGGAAGTGTGAGGGAAAGGAAGACCTTTGGAGAGACCGGTCAGCTGACCGTACTTCTCCGTCACATTTTTATGTTCATATCTCGGGAAGTGTGAGGGAAAGGAAGACCTTTGGAGAGACCGGTCAGCTGACCATGCTTCTCCGTCACATTTTTATGTTCATATCTCCAGAAGTGTGAGGGAAAGGAAGACCTTCGGAGAGACCGGTCAGCTGACCATACTTCTCCGTCACATTTTTATGTTCATATCTCCAGAAGTGTGAGGGAAAGGAAGACCTTCGCAGAGACCGGTCAGCTGACCATACTTCTCCGTCACATTTTTATGTTCATATCTCCAGAAGTGTGAGGGAAAGGAAGACCTTCGCAGAGACCGGTCAGCTGACCATACTTCTCCGTCACATTTTTATGTTCATATTTCGGGAAGTTTGAGAGAAAGCAAGACCTTTGAAGAGACCGGTCAGCTGACCATACTTCTCCATCACATTTTTATGGGCATATCTCGGGAAGTGTGAGGGAAAGCAAGACCTTTGGAGAGACCGGTCAGCTGACCATACTTCTCCGTCACATTTTTATGTTTATATCTCGGGAAGTGTGAGGGAAAGGAAGACCTTCGGAGAGACCGGTCAGCTGACCATACTTCTCCGTCACATTTTTATGTTAATATCTCTGGAAGTGTGAGGGAAAGGAAGACCTTTGGAGAGACCAGTCAGCTGACCATACTTCTCCATCACATTTTTATGGTCATATCTCGGGAAGTGTGAGGGAAAGGAAGACCTTTGGAGAGACCGGTCAGCTGACCATACTTCTCCGTCACATTTTTATGTTCATATCTCGGGAAGTGTGAGGGAAAGGAAGACCTTCAGAGAGACTGGTCAGCTGACCGTACTTCTCCGTCACATTTTTATGTTAATATCTCTGGAAGTGTGAGGGAAAGGAAGACCTTCGGAGAGACTGGTCAGCTGACCGTACTTCTCCGTCACATTTTTATGTTAATATCTCTGGAAGTGTGAGGGAAAGGAAGACCTTTGGAGAGACCAGTCAGCTGACCATACTTCTCCATCACATTTTTATGGTCATATCTCGGGAAGTGTGAGGGAAAGGAAGACCTTTGGAGAGACCGGTCAGCTGACCATGCTTCTCCGTCACATTTTTATGTTCATATCTCCAGAAGTGTGAGGGAAAGGAAGACCTTCGGAGAGACCGGTCAGCTGACCATACTTCTCCGTCACATTTTTATGTTCATATCTCCAGAAGTGTGAGGGAAAGGAAGACCTTCGCAGAGACCGGTCAGCTGACCATACTTCTCCGTCACATTTTTATGTTCATATTTCGGGAAGTTTGAGGGAAAGCAAGACCTTTGAAGAGACCGGTCAGCTGACCATACTTCTCCATCACATTTTTATGGGCATATCTCGGGAAGTGTGAGGGAAAGCAAGACCTTTGGAGAGACCGGTCAGCTGACCATACTTCTCCGTCACATTTTTATGTTCATATCTCGGGAAGTGTGAGGGAAAGGAAGACCTTCGGAGAGACCGGTCAGCTGACCATACTTCTCCGTCACATTTTTATGTTAATATCTCTGGAAGTGTGAGGGAAAGGAAGACCTTTGGAGAGACCAGTCAGCTGACCATACTTCTCCATCACATTTTTATGGTCATATCTCGGGAAGTGTGAGGGAAAGGAAGACCTTTGGAGAGACCAGTCAGCTGACCATACTTCTCCGTCACATTTTTATGTTCATATCTCCAGAAGTGTGAGGGAAAGGAAGACCTTCGGAGAGACTGGTCAGCTGACCGTACTTCTCCGTCACATTTTTATGTTAATATCTCTGGAAGTGTGAGGGAAAGGAAGACCTTCGGAGAGACTGGTCAGCTGACCGTACTTCTCCGTCACATTTTTATGTTAATATCTCTGGAAGTGTGAGGGAAAGGAAGACCTTTGGAGAGACCAGTCAGCTGACCATACTTCTCCATCACATTTTTATGGTCATATCTCGGGAAGTGTGAGGGAAAGGAAGACCTTTGGAGAGACCGGTCAGCTGACCATACTTCTCCGTCACATTTTTATGTTCATATCTCCAGAAGTGTGAGGGAAAGGAAGACCTTCGGAGAGACCGGTCAGCTGACCATACTTCTCCGTCACATTTTTATGTTCATATCTCCAGAAGTGTGAGGGAAAGGAAGACCTTCGCAGAGACCGGTCAGCTGACCATACTTCTCCGTCACATTTTTATGTTCATATTTCGGGAAGTTTGAGGGAAAGCAAGACCTTTGAAGAGACCGGTCAGCTGACCATACTTCTCCATCACATTTTTATGGGCATATCTCGGGAAGTGTGAGGGAAAGCAAGACCTTTGGAGAGACCGGTCAGCTGACCATACTTCTCCGTCACATTTTTATGTTCATATCTCGGGAAGTGTGAGGGAAAGGAAGACCTTCGGAGAGACCGGTCAGCTGACCATACTTCTCCGTCACAATTTTATGTTCATATCTCGGGAAGTGTGAGGGAAAGGAAGACCTTTGGAGAGACCGGTCAGCTGACCATACTTCTCCGTCACATTTTTATGTTCATATCTCGGGAAGTGTGAGTGAAAGGAAGACCTTTGGAGAGACTGGTCAGCTGACCATACTTCTCCGTCACATTTTTATGTTCATATCTCGGGAAGTGTGAGGGAAAGGAAGACCTTCGGAGAGACCGGTCAGCTGACCATACTTCTCCGTCACATTTTTATGTTAATATCTCTGGAAGTGTGAGGGAAAGGAAGACCTTTGGAGAGACCAGTCAGCTGACCATACTTCTCCATCACATTTTTATGGTCATATCTCGGGAAGTGTGAGGGAAAGGAAGACCTTTGGAGAGACCAGTCAGCTGACCATACTTCTCCGTCACATTTTTATGTTCATATCTCCAGAAGTGTGAGGGAAAGGAAGACCTTCGGAGAGACCGGTCAGCTGACCATACTTCTCCGTCACATTTTTATGTTAATATCTCTGGAAGTGTGAGGGAAAGGAAGACCTTTGGAGAGACCAGTCAGCTGACCATACTTCTCCATCACATTTTTATGGTCATATCTCGGGAAGTGTGAGGGAAAGGAAGACCTTTGGAGAGACCAGTCAGCTGACCATACTTCTCCGTCACATTTTTATGTTCATATCTCCAGAAGTGTGAGGGAAAGGAAGACCTTCGGAGAGACTGGTCAGCTGACCGTACTTCTCCGTCACATTTTTATGTTAATATCTCTGGAAGTGTGAGGGAAAGGAAGACCTTCGGAGAGACTGGTCAGCTGACCGTACTTCTCCGTCACATTTTTATGTTAATATCTCTGGAAGTGTGAGGGAAAGGAAGACCTTTGGAGAGACCAGTCAGCTGACCATACTTCTCCATCACATTTTTATGGTCATATCTCGGGAAGTGTGAGGGAAAGGAAGACCTTTGGAGAGACCGGTCAGCTGACCATACTTCTCCGTCACATTTTTATGTTCATATCTCCAGAAGTGTGAGGGAAAGGAAGACCTTCGGAGAGACCGGTCAGCTGACCATACTTCTCCGTCACATTTTTATGTTCATATCTCCAGAAGTGTGAGGGAAAGGAAGACCTTCGCAGAGACCGGTCAGCTGACCATACTTCTCCGTCACATTTTTATGTTCATATTTCGGGAAGTTTGAGGGAAAGCAAGACCTTTGAAGAGACCGGTCAGCTGACCATACTTCTCCATCACATTTTTATGGGCATATCTCGGGAAGTGTGAGGGAAAGCAAGACCTTTGGAGAGACCGGTCAGCTGACCATACTTCTCCGTCACATTTTTATGTTCATATCTCGGGAAGTGTGAGGGAAAGGAAGACCTTCGGAGAGACCGGTCAGCTGACCATACTTCTCCGTCACAATTTTATGTTCATATCTCGGGAAGTGTGAGGGAAAGGAAGACCTTTGGAGAGACCGGTCAGCTGACCATACTTCTCCGTCACATTTTTATGTTCATATCTCGGGAAGTGTGAGTGAAAGGAAGACCTTTGGAGAGACTGGTCAGCTGACCATGCTTCTCCGTCACATTTTTATGTTCATATCTCGGGAAGTGTGAGGGAAAGGAAGACCTTTGGAGAGACCGGTCAGCTGACCATACTTCTCCGTCACATTTTTATGTTCATATCTCGGGAAGTGTGAGGGAAAGGAAGACCTTCGCAGAGACCGGTCAGCTGACCATACTTCTCCGTCACATTTTTATGTTCATATCTCGGGAAGTGTGAGTGAAAGGAAGACCTTTGGAGAGACAGGTCAGCTGACCATACTTCTCCGTCACATTTTTATGTTCATATCTCGGGAAGTGTGAGGGAAAGGAAGACCTTCGGAGAGACTGGTCAGCTGACCGTACTTCTCCGTCACATTTTTATGTTAATATCTCTGGAAGTGTGAGGGAAAGGAAGACCTTTGGAGAGACCAGTCAGCTGACCATACTTCTCCATCACATTTTTATGGTCATATCTCGGGAAGTGTGAGGGAAAGGAAGACCTTTGGAGAGACCGGTCAGCTGACCGTACTTCTCCGTCACATTTTTATGTTCATATCTCGGGAAGTGTGAGGGAAAGGAAGACCTTTGGAGAGACCGGTCAGCTGACCATGCTTCTCCGTCACATTTTTATGTTCATATCTCCAGAAGTGTGAGGGAAAGGAAGACCTTCGGAGAGACCGGTCAGCTGACCATACTTCTCCGTCACATTTTTATGTTCATATCTCCAGAAGTGTGAGGGAAAGGAAGACCTTCGCAGAGACCGGTCAGCTGACCATACTTCTCCGTCACATTTTTATGTTCATATTTCGGGAAGTTTGAGAGAAAGCAAGACCTTTGAAGAGACCGGTCAGCTGACCATACTTCTCCATCACATTTTTATGGGCATATCTCGGGAAGTGTGAGGGAAAGCAAGACCTTTGGAGAGACCGGTCAGCTGACCATACTTCTCCGTCACATTTTTATGTTCATATCTCGGGAAGTGTGAGGGAAAGGAAGACCTTCGGAGAGACCGGTCAGCTGACCATACTTCTCCGTCACATTTTTATGTTAATATCTCTGGAAGTGTGAGGGAAAGGAAGACCTTTGGAGAGACCAGTCAGCTGACCATACTTCTCCATCACATTTTTATGGTCATATCTCGGGAAGTGTGAGGGAAAGGAAGACCTTTGGAGAGACCGGTCAGCTGACCATACTTCTCCGTCACATTTTTATGTTCATATCTCGGGAAGTGTGAGGGAAAGGAAGACCTTCAGAGAGACTGGTCAGCTGACCGTACTTCTCCGTCACATTTTTATGTTAATATCTCTGGAAGTGTGAGGGAAAGGAAGACCTTCGGAGAGACTGGTCAGCTGACCGTACTTCTCCGTCACATTTTTATGTTAATATCTCTGGAAGTGTGAGGGAAAGGAAGACCTTTGGAGAGACCAGTCAGCTGACCATACTTCTCCATCACATTTTTATGGTCATATCTCGGGAAGTGTGAGGGAAAGGAAGACCTTTGGAGAGACCGGTCAGCTGACCATGCTTCTCCGTCACATTTTTATGTTCATATCTCCAGAAGTGTGAGGGAAAGGAAGACCTTCGGAGAGACCGGTCAGCTGACCATACTTCTCCGTCACATTTTTATGTTCATATCTCCAGAAGTGTGAGGGAAAGGAAGACCTTCGCAGAGACCGGTCAGCTGACCATACTTCTCCGTCACATTTTTATGTTCATATTTCGGGAAGTTTGAGGGAAAGCAAGACCTTTGAAGAGACCGGTCAGCTGACCATACTTCTCCATCACATTTTTATGGGCATATCTCGGGAAGTGTGAGGGAAAGCAAGACCTTTGGAGAGACCGGTCAGCTGACCATACTTCTCCGTCACATTTTTATGTTCATATCTCGGGAAGTGTGAGGGAAAGGAAGACCTTCGGAGAGACCGGTCAGCTGACCATACTTCTCCGTCACATTTTTATGTTAATATCTCTGGAAGTGTGAGGGAAAGGAAGACCTTTGGAGAGACCAGTCAGCTGACCATACTTCTCCATCACATTTTTATGGTCATATCTCGGGAAGTGTGAGGGAAAGGAAGACCTTTGGAGAGACCAGTCAGCTGACCATACTTCTCCGTCACATTTTTATGTTCATATCTCCAGAAGTGTGAGGGAAAGGAAGACCTTCGGAGAGACTGGTCAGCTGACCGTACTTCTCCGTCACATTTTTATGTTAATATCTCTGGAAGTGTGAGGGAAAGGAAGACCTTCGGAGAGACTGGTCAGCTGACCGTACTTCTCCGTCACATTTTTATGTTAATATCTCTGGAAGTGTGAGGGAAAGGAAGACCTTTGGAGAGACCAGTCAGCTGACCATACTTCTCCATCACATTTTTATGGTCATATCTCGGGAAGTGTGAGGGAAAGGAAGACCTTTGGAGAGACCGGTCAGCTGACCATACTTCTCCGTCACATTTTTATGTTCATATCTCCAGAAGTGTGAGGGAAAGGAAGACCTTCGGAGAGACCGGTCAGCTGACCATACTTCTCCGTCACATTTTTATGTTCATATCTCCAGAAGTGTGAGGGAAAGGAAGACCTTCGCAGAGACCGGTCAGCTGACCATACTTCTCCGTCACATTTTTATGTTCATATTTCGGGAAGTTTGAGGGAAAGCAAGACCTTTGAAGAGACCGGTCAGCTGACCATACTTCTCCATCACATTTTTATGGGCATATCTCGGGAAGTGTGAGGGAAAGCAAGACCTTTGGAGAGACCGGTCAGCTGACCATACTTCTCCGTCACATTTTTATGTTCATATCTCGGGAAGTGTGAGGGAAAGGAAGACCTTCGGAGAGACCGGTCAGCTGACCATACTTCTCCGTCACAATTTTATGTTCATATCTCGGGAAGTGTGAGGGAAAGGAAGACCTTTGGAGAGACCGGTCAGCTGACCATACTTCTCCGTCACATTTTTATGTTCATATCTCGGGAAGTGTGAGTGAAAGGAAGACCTTTGGAGAGACTGGTCAGCTGACCATACTTCTCCGTCACATTTTTATGTTCATATCTCGGGAAGTGTGAGGGAAAGGAAGACCTTCGGAGAGACCGGTCAGCTGACCATACTTCTCCGTCACATTTTTATGTTAATATCTCTGGAAGTGTGAGGGAAAGGAAGACCTTTGGAGAGACCAGTCAGCTGACCATACTTCTCCATCACATTTTTATGGTCATATCTCGGGAAGTGTGAGGGAAAGGAAGACCTTTGGAGAGACCAGTCAGCTGACCATACTTCTCCGTCACATTTTTATGTTCATATCTCCAGAAGTGTGAGGGAAAGGAAGACCTTCGGAGAGACCGGTCAGCTGACCATACTTCTCCGTCACATTTTTATGTTAATATCTCTGGAAGTGTGAGGGAAAGGAAGACCTTTGGAGAGACCAGTCAGCTGACCATACTTCTCCATCACATTTTTATGGTCATATCTCGGGAAGTGTGAGGGAAAGGAAGACCTTTGGAGAGACCAGTCAGCTGACCATACTTCTCCGTCACATTTTTATGTTCATATCTCCAGAAGTGTGAGGGAAAGGAAGACCTTCGGAGAGACTGGTCAGCTGACCGTACTTCTCCGTCACATTTTTATGTTAATATCTCTGGAAGTGTGAGGGAAAGGAAGACCTTCGGAGAGACTGGTCAGCTGACCGTACTTCTCCGTCACATTTTTATGTTAATATCTCTGGAAGTGTGAGGGAAAGGAAGACCTTTGGAGAGACCAGTCAGCTGACCATACTTCTCCATCACATTTTTATGGTCATATCTCGGGAAGTGTGAGGGAAAGGAAGACCTTTGGAGAGACCGGTCAGCTGACCATACTTCTCCGTCACATTTTTATGTTCATATCTCCAGAAGTGTGAGGGAAAGGAAGACCTTCGGAGAGACCGGTCAGCTGACCATACTTCTCCGTCACATTTTTATGTTCATATCTCCAGAAGTGTGAGGGAAAGGAAGACCTTCGCAGAGACCGGTCAGCTGACCATACTTCTCCGTCACATTTTTATGTTCATATTTCGGGAAGTTTGAGGGAAAGCAAGACCTTTGAAGAGACCGGTCAGCTGACCATACTTCTCCATCACATTTTTATGGGCATATCTCGGGAAGTGTGAGGGAAAGCAAGACCTTTGGAGAGACCGGTCAGCTGACCATACTTCTCCGTCACATTTTTATGTTCATATCTCGGGAAGTGTGAGGGAAAGGAAGACCTTCGGAGAGACCGGTCAGCTGACCATACTTCTCCGTCACAATTTTATGTTCATATCTCGGGAAGTGTGAGGGAAAGGAAGACCTTTGGAGAGACCGGTCAGCTGACCATACTTCTCCGTCACATTTTTATGTTCATATCTCGGGAAGTGTGAGTGAAAGGAAGACCTTTGGAGAGACTGGTCAGCTGACCATGCTTCTCCGTCACATTTTTATGTTCATATCTCGGGAAGTGTGAGGGAAAGGAAGACCTTTGGAGAGACCGGTCAGCTGACCATACTTCTCCGTCACATTTTTATGTTCATATCTCGGGAAGTGTGAGGGAAAGGAAGACCTTCGCAGAGACCGGTCAGCTGACCATACTTCTCCGTCACATTTTTATGTTCATATCTCGGGAAGTGTGAGTGAAAGGAAGACCTTTGGAGAGACAGGTCAGCTGACCATACTTCTCCGTCACATTTTTATGTTCATATCTCGGGAAGTGTGAGTGAAAGGAAGACCTTTGGAGAGACTGGTCAGCTGACCATGCTTCTGCGTCACATTTTTATGTTCATATCTTGGGAACTGTGAGGGAAAGGAAGACCTTTGGAGAGACCGGTGCTCTTCATCAGAGCAAAGTCTTACTTACAGAAGGCTTTAGTTAGAATTGTATTGTTCTAAGTGATGGAGCCACCATAAAGAACTTCTAAGAAAGGTTTAAAATGTGCCTTCAAAGCAGACACATCAATAATAGTGCACAATGGAATCTCATTGACATGAAACAAATCTTCTATTCAACATAAACATAGGAAACTATACAGGAATTTTACCTACCCATAGCAAAAATGTGTCAAGTCAGTTAAATATGCACGGTAGGCTTAGAGGAACATCCATACCTGTTCTACAGGAACATCAACTGTATCCTCGAAAGTGCACCTGTGGTCACATACACACTCACCGGCCACTTTATTAGGTACACCGGTTCCATTGCATGGTAACACAAATTGCTAATTAGCCAGTCACATGGCAGCAACTCAATGCATTTAGGCATCTAGACATGGTGTAGACAACCCACTGAAGTTTAAACTGAGCACTGGCATGGGGAAGAAAGGGGATTTAAGTGACTTTGAACGTGGCGTGGTTGTTGGTGGCAGACGAGCTGGTCTGAGTATTTCCAAGATTTTCACAAGCAACCATCTCTCAGGGTTTACAGAGAATGGTGGGAAAAAGAGAAAATATCCAGTGAGCGGCAGTTGTGTGGAGGAAGGCGGATGTCAGAGGTCAGAGGAGAACAGGTAGACTGGTTCCAGATGAGAGAAAGGCAACAGTAACTCAAATAAGTACTCTATACACCCAATGTATGCAGAATACCATCTCTGAATGCACAACACATCGAACCTTGAAGCATATGGGCTACAGGAGCAGAAGTAGACCACACCGGGTGCCACTCCTGTCAGCTCAGAACAGGAAACCGAGGCTACAATTCGCACAGGATCACCAAAATTGGAAAATAGAAGATTCGAAAAACGTTGCCTGGTCTGATGAGTCTGGATTTCAGCTGCGACATTCAGATGGTGGGGTCAGAATTTGGCGTAAACAACATGAAAGCATGGATCCATCCTGCCTTGTATCAGGCTGGTGGTGGTGTAATGGTGTGGGGGGCAATATTTTCATGGCACGCTTTGGGCTCCTTGGTAAATCTCACCATGGTGGGAGGGGCAGAGACACAAACTACTGCAGGGAAATCTCCCCATTGTGGGAGGGGCAGAGACACAAACTACTGCATAGAAATCTCCCCATTGTGGGAGGGGCAGAGACACAAACTACTGCAGGAAATCTCACCATTGTGGGAGGGGCAGAGACACAAACTACTGCAGGAAATCTTCCAATTGTGGGAGGGCAGAGACACAAACTACTGCAGCTATCTCCCCATTGTGGGAGGGGCAGAGACACAAACTAATGCAGGGAAATATCACCATTGTGGGAGGGGCAGAGACACAAACTACTGCAGCTATCTCCCCATTGTGGGAGGGGCAGAGACACAAACTAATGCAGGGAAATATCACCATTGTGGGAGGGGCAGAGACACAAACTACTGCATGGAAATATCACCATTGTGGGAGGGGCAGAGACACAAACTACTGCAGCTATCTCCTCATGGTTTCACAGCATTTATCAGGGTGTGTTCCATGATGGAGACAACAGACAACAGTGGACTAAGCTTGTGTAATGTTTGTCAAAACTTGTAGTCTTCGTCATAAGCCTTTATGAGAAAATGACAACTCTGGGTGACAGGACCGAATGTTGTCACCCCATACCAGGAAGTACCGAAACAAGGATCTTCCTGGTAGAATCACCGAGGATTATTTTAATGAATGATGCAGATTTTAAAAAGCATTAAAAATTACTTTTGAAATTTTTTTTTTTTTTTAATGTGTTGCTATTTAAGAAGAATTATTCATCCGCCAATATAAAGTTGGCTGGAACAAGAGATCGCTCGGCTTCCTTGTTGAGTTTGCAGCAGTTACTTTTGTAACTCTGTAATAATAAAACACATATTTTATAGACTCAATAAACCAAATAAAAAAAAATGCTGCATGCCAAAATAATCCTGCAAACTCCTATTCTTTGGAAATGCCTCTATACAGGCTTTTTTTTTATTGTTTTATCCACAAAACAACTCTATAAAAGCTTACATTCATAAACCCTATAAAATTTACCTGTTCTGCCCTGTACATATGACCGGTTTTCCCGTGGGAATGAACTCTGAAAGTTTTTCCGACGGAATTCCGCTGAAACTGTCTTGCCTACACACGATCACACCAAAGTCCGACCGTCAAGAACGCGGTGATGTACAACACATACGACGGGAATAGAAAAAGGAAGTTCAATAGCCAGTAGCCAATAGCTTCTGCCTCGTACTTGTGTAGTGGCCAAAACCCGTTGCAGGGCGGCCTTGACTGAATGGGTTTACCAGTTACCTTCTCCTGGCCTGCTCCTCTACTTCTAGGGGTTCCCAGGGTTGATACCCAAGGACTTGTACACTGACACAGATGAAGTCCTTTCAAAAAGGTTTTATTTTGCAGTAGAGCATTCAATAACACAGTCTCCTAGGGAACAGAGGGCATGGGTGAAGAACTCCGGCACCTTGAACTGCAGGTCTAGCAAAGTCTCTATTTCCACCCAGAGAGTAGCCACTCCCAACTGGGTACTTCAAGGCTGAACAGATCTCTAGCCAGAGATCATGGCAGTCGGCACGTTGACTTAGAACTTGAACAATCAACTATGGGTAAACAGGAACCTTTTTCCTCCGTACCTGGAACGTTTCCCGTTTCCTCAATGGCACTGGAAAAGTGTGAATTTGTCAATGTCCTTCCCAACTCAGTAACCAGGCACTTCTCAGGATGCCACTTGCCGGCCCTCCTCCGAAGAGTCCTCCCCCGGTCACTTCCACAAGCTGCGGTGTCCCTCCAAGCCGAGAGCACACCCGGACACTTTGAATCCTCCCTCAGTTACTGCGCCTCAGACCAGCAGGTTTCCGAGACTCGGGAACGGACGGATCCCTACCCCAGACCAGGCAGGTCTATCAGGGGCCACTGACAGGAACATGTTGCGGGGTGTGGAACACCCTGTGACCGGGACCCCTCACGGGGCTACCCCGGTCCTGGAACCAGAACAGACCACACGGGTCTCTCGAACAACTCTGGAACCCCGAACACGTGACCCACATCCCTTTAAGTACCCCTTCCCAGACTCTTCAGTAGGCCCTGGCACTCCCACTGATTGGCTCCGAGAAGGCCGATACCTAAACATCCAACCAGACCTGGTTCTTGCCTGTCATGTGCACCTCACCGTTCACATGACCAGGCAGAACTTCCAAACACAGCCTGGCCAGACTGGTGTTAAGGCCTACCTACAAAATTAACCCTCAGAACCTTTACTGTTCTGAGGCCAAAAACTAAATTTACAGGCGTGTGACATTTGATCCCAAATATCACCCACTACACTTGTTTCACAGCATGCCTCGTTTTTGGTCTGTCTGAACCGCGTACAGGCGAGGATAGGAATTGGTTGCATCGGAAAATTTTTAGAATGTGTTCTATTTCTAGGTCCATCAGAATTTTCCATGTAAAAAATCCGATGGGTCATACACACGATCGGAATATACGATGAAAAGCTCCCGTCTGACTTTTTCTGTTGGACATTCCGCTCGTGTGTACGCGGCATTATGCTCATAAATCCCATAAAATGTATGGTAAGTAATTTTTTTTTTGGGTAATAACAACAATATGAAAGCATGTAAAAAGGCTATAAAAAAATAAAATAAAAAAAGTGGACAAAAAGACACTGGAGTGCATAAGTACATCAGTATCAAGGAAACATTTAGCAATAGATCCGGGGATGGAATCGGTAGCATCATTTTTTCTGCGGGTAACAAAGGTCCCCAGAGCCACTGTTGGAATGTAATATCCACTGCCAGAAATGGATCAATGTTTCCAACCACAGCCTACATGTAGGATACCCAATACGCCACCCTCAATGGGCATCCATGAATCCCACACCTCTTAAAGTGGAAGTAAACCCATCGATTTAAACAGTTAAAAAAAAAAAAAAGGCATGCCGGGAATGCTAACTGCACATTGGCTGTGCTCTCAGCCAAACTATCAAACCATCCAATGGCTGGTGTCATAACAAATCACATGTGCAGCACCATAGCAGTTGAAGATTAAACAGAGGCAAAGATGGCAGCTTCCTTGGCTGAAAAAGATAGGGGAGTTTACTTCCACTTTAAATTGGAGGGGGGAGAATTAGATGACAATCATAGTTCACTTTACAGGGCAGCTCTGCATGTCGGAGAAACATGTCATTGGTTGCCAGGACACTGGTGGCAAAGATGACGATGGCACTGATGGCGGTTGTGTGGGGGAACCTGTTGCGGACACTATAAGGGGTAGAAGCAGAGAGCACAGGCAGCCCCTGCTGACAGGAACCGTAAACATGTGCTATGTGTGAGAGCACAGTGGGCCCCATCTCCCTTGGGGCCCATGTGCCTGGCACACACTGCACACATTATCCACGCCTATGTACGTCGGCAGAATGGCACAGCTTGGCAAATGGGCGTACCTGTACGTCCCTTTAAATTTGCAACTGTGCCATCACGTGCAGGACCTCCATGAGTCAGGTCGCGGGTCCCGTGGACTCGATCGCCTCACGGGGAGAGAAGAACGGGGAGATGCTAATGTAAACAAGCATCTCCCCGTTCTGCCTAGTGACAGTGTCACTGATCTCTGCTCCCTGTGATCGGGAACAGAGATCAGTGATGTGTCACACACAGCCATGCCCTCCCCAAAGTTAGAAACACTCCCCAGGACACACTTAACCCCTACACTGCCCCCTAGTGGTTAACCCCTTCACTGCCAGTGTCATTTACACAGGAATCAGTGCATTTGCATAGCACTGATTGCTGTATAAATGACAATGGTCCCTAAAATGTGTCAAAAATGTCCGATGTGTCTGCCATAATGTCGCAGTCAAGATGAAAATCGCTGATCGCCGCCATTACTAGTAAACAAAAAAAAATGATTAATAAAAATTCCATAAAACTTTCCCCTATTTTGTAAATGCTATAACTTTTGTGCAAACCAATCAATAAACGCTTATTGCGATTTTTTTTACCAAACATATGTAAAAGAATACGTATCGGCCTAAACTGAGGAACAAAAAAATTTTTTTTATATATTTTTGGGGGATATTTATTATAGCAAAAAGTAAAAAGTAATGTTTTTTTTTTCAAAATTGTCGTTTTTTTTTTGTTTATAGCGCACAAAATGAAAACTGCAGCGGTGATCAAATACCACCAAAAGAAAGGTCTATTTGTGTGGGGAAAAAACGACGTCAATTTTATTTGGGAGCCACGTTGCACGACCGCGCAATTGTCAGTTAAAGCGACGCAGTGCCGAATCGCAAAAAGTGGTCTGGTCGGGAAGGGGGTAAAATCTTCCGGGGCTGAAGCGGTTATAGATTACTTTTACCACTGGTTTATACAATATACAGTATCTTCTGCAATTATATACACAGAGTTCACCAGGTTCAGGAATGGACATCGAAATGTCACGATGCAACAACAATAGCGGGGAATTTCCCCTGATCCAGCAGGCTAGGTTAGGAGCAATTGTTTGAACATTCCAGAGTAAGCTCGGTATTTGAACCTCCTCCTTCTCTTCATACATGACATATGTCCTATCTCAATGCCACCCACTCACCCACATAGTTTACTCATTATGCAAACTAAGCTTTTAGTTTAAACAGTTGACCCCCGGGCCAATTCTGACATTTCTCATACATGCACAAATCTGCATTTTCCTTTGCTAGAAAATTACTTAGAACCTTCAAACATAAACATATATTTAATTATTGCTCCTGCCCTGACGCTCTTGGTGATACCTCACATGTAAAAAATAAAGTGATTTTATTTAAATGTTGTTTTTACACTTTTTATTAATTTTTTTGATCAATTTTATTGCTATTATAAGAGATGATGGACCCCATATTTTACCGCTCTCCTCCAAAACATATGGTCCAACCTAAATATATAGAACAATTATAACAACTTAAAACCGAGCTCATATATAATATATATATATATATATATATATATATATATATATATATATATATATATATATATATATATATATGTATCGGCGGCTCCTGAAGAACACGTGCTATGCGTTTTTCAAAGTTAAAAGGTTTGCCTAAACTGCAGTTTGGTTTGGGTACAATTGTCTAAATTAGACTTCAGCATCAGTCTGACTGGACCGTGAGATGTTCAGCCTGGCCACAGGGGGCACTGTCTCTTCAGGCAGGCATGGAACTATGGTCTGGTTAGGTGCTTAAGTTACTCTCTCTCGGAGCCCGCCCAGTGGGAGTGGCTCTCTCGCTGTGCTTTCTCGGAGAGGGTATTTAAGATGCGGACGTCACGTGGTTCGGGGGTTTCCGGTCCTGAATGATGTACTGACTTCATGGTCCTGGTCCTCCTGACCAGCCCCCAGGAAGGCTATGGCCTGGGGTGCGGTTCCCCCCAACTTTGATGTCTCAGGGCTGGCTAGCCCGAGGCAAGGAAACTAAAGGAAGGATTCTGAGGTGGTTGGGTGCCTTCTCCGGTTCAGGAGAGACCCATTGTACTTCAAGCATTCCAGGGGAGGACTCTTCAGAAGAACACCACGTATGGGCTGGTTTTCTTAGCAAGAGCCTGGAAGGGCTGAAGTACCCGAGAGATCCAGTCTTGTGGATATCGCCAAGCAGGCTGAGAGATTCAGGTATCCTACAAGTGTTTTCAAGCTTAGTTTCCTTTTAGTTTTTTTTACGTGTTCTTCTTAGTTTTTTTTACGTGTTCTACAACAACGTCTGTGGCAGAGACATTATCTTGTATGTTCTACAACAACGTCTTGTTCCTGAGTAAGCACCATGTTGGCTTCTAGACCTTGTGAGAGAGGGACTGTCCAACTTGAGCGAATGTCCAGTTGCGAATGGCTATTCTCTGGATGCAGTCAAAGTAAGCAAGTTCTTCAACATTCTTGACTTTGACACTAAAGCCGCGTACACACGTAACTGTCTGTCCGACGTACTTAGTCTGGCGGACTTCTCGCCAGACTGTCCGTCGGACTTTCCGAACGGGCTACTTGCCCACACACGGCACTTTTTCAGTGGACTAATACGGCGTACTAAGTCCGCCGTACTATCCGCCCTACTTTTGAAATGAACGGACTCGCCCACACACGCGGAGGAAAGTCCGCTCATTTCGAGCGCGTCTCCAGGTAGGCGGGGCCCGCGAAGGAGACGTCGCTGGCCCCACCGCATGGTATGGACTTAAAGGGGAGCCCCAACGCCGAAAAAAAATCAGCGTGGGGGTCCCCCCCAAGTCCCCAACAGACCCTTGTCCGAGCACGCTACCCGGCCGGCCAGTAAGTACCAGGCTGCGTACCAGGCTGCGTGCCCTCAACATGGGGGGTGCCTTGGGGAAGGGGGGGCTGCGCGGCCCCCCCACCCCAAAGCACCTTGTCCCCATGTTGATGAGGACAAGGGCCTCTTCCCGACAACCCTGGCCGTTGGTTGTCGGGGTCTGCGAGCGGGGGGCTTATCGGAATCCGGGAGCCCCCTTTAATAAGGGGGCCCCCGGATACCGGCCCCCCACCCTATGTGAATGAGTATGGGGTACAATGTACCCCTACCCATTCACCTGTAAAATAAAGTAAAAAAAAAAAACACAACACACACGATAAAATAATTTATTGCACAGCTCCGGGGGTCTTCCGTCTTCGGGGGTCTTCTCGCCGGACTCCTCCGCTATCTTCTTGTAGCTCTTTTACTAGCGGAGGAGCCCGGCATTCTTCTTCGTCGCCGCGGCCTCTTCTTCCGACTTCGGGGGTCTTGTCCCCCTCTTTGGTTCTTCTGCCAGGCCACCGCGCCTTCTTATAGCTCTTTTACAGGCGGTGGCCCGGTCTTCTGTCGCCGCCGCCGCCTTCCGTTTTTCTTCTTCTCCTGGAGATGTTGACTCGACGTTCTCTCCGGCCGCAATGCCAGGGACGCGCTGCGCTGCCACTTATATAGGGACAAGGGGCGGTGTCACATGGGTTGGTGTCACATGGTGACCCCCGCCCCCTTACGATGTCACAGTCCCGGAGGATGCTGGGACTGTCGCCATGTGACATCAACCCATGTGACCAACCCATGTGACACCGACCCTTGTCCCTATATAAGTGGCAGCGCAGCGCGTCCCTGGCATTGCGGCCGGAGAGAACGTCGAGTCAACATCTCCAGGAGAAGAAGAAGAAGAAGAACGGAAGGCGGCGGCGGCGGCGACGGCGACAGAAGACCCGAAGAGGGGGACAAGACCCCCGAAGTCGGAAGAAGAGGCCGCGGCGACGAAGAAGAATGCCGGGCTCCTCCGCTAGTAAAATCGCTACAAGAAGATAGCGGAGGAGTCCGGCGAGAAGACCCCCAAAGACGGAAGACCCCCGGAGCTGTGCAATAAATTATTTTATCTTGTGTGTTGTGTTTTTTTTTGTACTTTATTTTACAGGTGAATGGGTAGGGGTACATTGTACCCCATACTCATTCACATAGGGTGGGGGGCCGGTATCCGGGGGCCCCCTTATTGAATGTTGAGGGCACGCGGCCTGGTACGGCTCAGGAGGGGGAGGCGCTTGCTTGCCCCTCCTTTCCTGGCCGGCCGGGTAGCGTGCTCGAACAAGGGTCTGTTGTGGACTTTGGGGGGACCCCCACGCCGATTTTTTTCGGCATTGGGGTTCCCCTTTAAGTCCATACCAGGTGGCGGGGCCAGCGACGTCTCCTTTGCGGGCCCCGCCTACCTGGAGACCCGCTCGAAATGAGCGGACTTTTCTCCGGGCGGGAAAAGTCCGTTCATTTCAAAAGTACGGCGGACTGGCATACACGCGGCCGGATTGTCCGCCGAAATGCGAGTCCGGCGGGAAGATTGGAGTGTAAAACTACATTCTAAGTCCGCCGTACTTTCGGGTCAAATAAGTATGCCGGAGGCTACACACGGGGGAGATTGTTTGGCGGACTTGAGTTTGCCGGACTTTTCCACCCGCTTGTTTGATCGTGTGTACGCGGCATAAGAGTACCTGGACTTCCTTTCCAACCCTCTGACCCCAATTTAAGAGACTGTTTCATTGTCTACGTTTTTGCAAATATAATCCATTCAAGTGGATCTGTTCTCAGTCTCCAAGTTACTGGGCTATTTAACATGGGACACCCCTAGACGTGCCATGAGGAAAACAGAAGGTAACGGTAAGCCCCATTCTAACCAGCAGCTCCTTCGGGGGTTAGTGCTACATATATATATATATATATATATATATATATATATATATATATATATATATATATATATATATATGTATAGCACCCCTTCCGTTTAGGAAGGTGCTTAGTGATTTTTTTGAGACAGTAGGATATAGAGATAGGTAAATTTGGCCAGGATCTTATTCTTTTTCAGACCTGGTTGTTTATTTGGGAATGGGAGTGTCAGTGTAGATGGGGGTGTGGCCGCCTACACTTGGGCTCAGGGATAGCTCCTCTGCTTGACAGTGGATTTGCTGGTAAGAGAGGAAGGACTGAGTGGCAGGAAACCCATGTGAGAGATTTGACCAATGGTTAATTCCCTTGGTCAATGGGAGGTCTCTCATATAAACAGGGGGGTCACATGCTCCAGGGAGAGTTGGAAGTTTGGAGGCTGGAAAATGGTGAGTTGAGAGTCGAGGAGGGCCACAGGGCCAGGGATTCAGAGACCCCAGAGCTGGAGAGCCAGAGGAGGAGTCCAGGGAGACCAATGTCTGGTCCCTGGAGGAACAGCCACTATGTAGAAATGCAAGACGAACGGATGTCCCATGTGGGGATGCACTGGACATCATGGAGGAGGAAGTAGGAGGTAAGCGGACAGAAAAAAATGGGAATCTACATTTTGTGAGTAGATCATGGACTGCTGATTGAGAGAGAGCAAATGGAGTGCAACCCAGTGGTGCTACTCAGAGTGATGCTGGTCAGTCCACATTGGAAGTACCAAGGTCAGAAATAGAAATTGAGTTACTAAAGGATCACTAGAAGGGTTCAACTACCGAATATTACAGCAACTATTCAGTACCCTTTTTGGATTCAGAGTTGGGGTTGGATAGGGCATCTCATATATTCTTTCTATTCAACAGCCCACCAATTACACCCAAAATAAAGCTTTATAAAGTTCAGAGTTGTTTGGCGTGATGAAAGGTAATGAACAAACACAGCAGCTCCTAAGGGGGTAGTGCACTCCATATATATATATATATATATATATATATATATATATATATATATATATATATACATACACATATACACAGATGCATCTTAAAAAATTTGAACATCATCAAAAAGTTAATTTATTTCAGTAATTCAATAAAAAAAGTAAAGCTCATATATTTTATATAGATGCGTTACACACAGAGTGATATATTTGAAAGCATTTCTTTCTTTTACTTTGATGATTATGGCTTACAGCTAGTGAAAACCAAAAATTCAGTATCTCATAAGATTAGAATATTTACATAAGACCCATAAAAAATAAAAAGGCTTTTTAATACAGAATTGTTGGTTTACTGAAAAGTATGTTCATGTACAGTATAGTATGAACTCAATACTTGGTTGGAGCTCCTTTTGTAGGAATTCCTACCTCAATGCGGGGTGGCATGGAGGTGATCAGCCTCCGGCCTTGCTGAAGTGTTATGGAAGTCCAGGATGCTTTGATAGCGGCCTTCAGCTCATCTGCATTGTTGGGTCTGGTGTCTCTCATCTTCCTACCTATGGGGTTTGCTGGCCAATCAAGCACAGGGATAAACCATGATCATTAAACCAGTTATTGGTACTTTTGGCAGTGTGGGCAGGTGCCAAGTTCTGCTGGAAAATGAAATCAGCATCTCCATAAAGCTGGCCAGCAGAGGGAAGCATGACGTGCTCTAGAGTTTTCTGGTAGAGGGCTGCACTGACTTTGGACTTGATGAAACACAGTACACCAGTGGTGGCCCGTAATGCAGGGTGTAGGGGTAACGCCCCCTATCTCCCCTATCCATGCATCCGACCCACTAATCTACATGTGGGGCGCCGGACGCATTGGATTCCTGGAGGAAACGCTGGCCACGAGCTAGTTGAGGTTAGTGCGGGACTGGTGACGGACCGACTGGGGGGGAGAGGTCCGGGTGTGATGATTTGGGGAGCCATGTCCCATGTCATCTGCTGGTGTTGGTTGATTAAGTGCGTACTATACTGGTCATGGACATGCTTTTCAGAAAGCCAACATTTCTGTATTCAATTTTTTTTTCATTGGTCCTATGTAATATATTCATTTTCTGAGATAATGAATTTTGGGTTTTCACTAGCTGTAAGCCATAATCATCAAAATGAAAATAAAGAAATAGATCACTTGGGGGGGCAGAGCCAGCAGCCGAAGGAGATGGCCGCTCGAGGAAAGAGCTCTCGGTTCTCCCAGCAGTTCCCGATCTCACACAGCAACAAAAACCAGTGCAAAAATACCCTGACAGCACCTACTAGTCGGCACCGCACATCTGACCATCATGGGGAAGCGCAAGCTGCCTCCTGGCCCCCATAAGCTGTCAACTTACTTCGGGCCTACCGAAGCTAGTACAGCCAAAGATGGCACTAGACAGGACATGCCACGCTCGCCCTCACGCCACAGTACTCCCTGAGGATCTCTCTCCAGCGGTGGCAGCCGTTCATCCCACAGAGAATCACCAGGCAGAAGCCCAGCCAAATCAAACCCCAAAAAATCTCCAGCACACCAGTATGCATGTATGAGGGGACAGGGGGATATGTATGGGGACTGCACTAAGGAATTCATTGAGTGCATAAATGATTACCCTGCTGTGGGACAACCCCTCTCTGATAAAACACTGAAATATATGCTGGTGTCACTGAGGGCATCGCTCCACAGGGACATGATGTCTATAGTTTCACACATTAAAAGGGAAGTAGACAATATGGGATAAAGAGTGCACCACGTGGAAAACAAAATGGAGGACTTTGCAATGGCACACAATGATCTTGTAGATGCTCACAATGAAGCTAAGCATGCATTGATCGCCATTAAAGAGGGATTTCACTGTAAAAAAAAATATTAAAAGCCAGCAGCTACAAATACTGCAGCTGCTGACTTTTAATAAATGGACACTCACCTGTCCCAGGATCCAGCGATGTCGGCAGCCAAGGCCGATTAATCGTTTGGCCCTCGGCTG
This sequence comes from Lithobates pipiens, assembly GCF_037356315.1. Taxonomy (NCBI): domain Eukaryota; kingdom Metazoa; phylum Chordata; class Amphibia; order Anura; family Ranidae; genus Lithobates; species Lithobates pipiens. The sequence continues at coordinate 640,667,302 of NW_027507903.1, forward strand.
CTGCCGCCGCCATTCTAGGTGAGGGAATCAGGAAGTGAAGCGTTGTGGCTTCCCTTCCCGGTTCCCTACTGCGCATGCGCGAGTCGTGCAGCGCAATAGGAATGGTCTGCGCTGTCTCTGGGACCCGTGTGTGCCGGGACAGGAAGAGGAAGAGGCATAGACTCCCGTGGGAGTCTATGCCTGGAAGTGGGTGCAAATACCTGTCTTGGACAGGTATCTGCACTCCCCCCCTTGAAAGGTGCCAATTGTGACACCGGAGGGGGGGAGGGTTCCGATGAGTGGAAGTTCCACTTTAGGGTGGAACCCCGCTTTAAATAAAAGTTAGCAGATCTGGAAGATCATTCCAGAAGAAATAACGTAAAGTTCAGGGAAGTTGCTGAAAAAATACCCCCGGCCAAATTGCGCAACCATATCCAACATCTGGTTTCAGCTCTCCTGCCAGAAGTGAAAAGAGAAATAATAGTGGATAGAGCGCATAGACTCCCTAAACCTCCCTTTCTACCTGAATATGTGCCTCGTGATGTTATTGCCCATATGCATTTTTAGCATGTAAAATAAGAAGCAAGGAAGGACCCAAAGCTGCCTGACCCTTACTTTGACATTACATTATACGCGGATTTATCCTAGCACATCATGCAAGCCCACAGCAAGCTAGTTTCAGGGAACCCTGTGGCCCCCAAAGAGCTGATACCCCCACCCTAGCCAGCAGTAGTAACAGCTTGAGATGACTTGTTACCTTTTTATGTCTTATATTTTTTGTTCACATTTGCACAGCTTCAAGAGCAATCCAGATCCACAACTGACCTGCTCAACTTGTCCACCTCATCGGGAGGTGAAGAAGAAGATCCAAACTACCAGGTACTTTCCACTTTATACATTTGACTAATGACTCTTGAAATAGTATCACTAAATGCCCATGGGCTCAACAGCCCTTATAAACGGAAAGCAATGTGGCAAGAGGCTAAAAATCTTAAAGGAGACGTTATTTGCATCCAAGAGACTCACTTCTTAGCTACCAAGCCTCCTAAATGTATGCATAAGCTGTTCCCACGCATATTCACAGCAAATGCTAATGATAAAAGAAGAGGAACCTTGATAGCGATAAAGAACTCTGTCTCTTTTACACTCCTTTCACCGATACTAGACAAAAACGGAAGATTTATAATTCTAGTGTGTGACATAAACAATATTACTTACACTATAGCTAACATATATGCCCCTAATACACACCAAATTGCTTTCCTGTGTAGCGGCGGGTTCCTGAAGAGTACGCGCTATGTGTGTTTCAAAATTTAACTTTACCCAAACTACAGTTTGGTTTGGGTCTATTTGCCTAAATTTGACTTCTGTGACAGTCTGACTGGGCTGTGAGATGTTCAGCCTGGCCACAGGGGGGCACTGTCTCTGGTGGCAGGCGTGGAACTATGGTTAGGCTGGGCATTCAATTTACTCTCTCTTGGAGTCAGGTCAGTTGGAGTGGCCCTCCCGCTGTGCCCTCTGGGAGAGGGTATTTAAGATGCGGACGTCATGTGGTTCGGGGTTCCGGTCCAGTATGCTGTGTTGAATACATGGTCCTGGTCCTCCTGACCAGCCCCCAGGAAGGCTATGGCCTGGGGTGCGGATCCACCCGACTTTAACGCCTCGGGGCTGGCTAGCCCAAGGCAAGGGAACTAAGGAAGGATTCCAAGGTGGATGGGTGCCGTCTCCGATTCGGGAGAGACCCAGTGTACTTCAAGCATTATTTGGGAGGACTCTTTAGAAGAAGACCACGTGTGAGTTTGGTTTTCTTAACAAGAGCATGGAAGGGCTGAAGTAACCGAGAGAATCCGGTCTTGTGGATATCGCCAAGCAGGCTGAAAGATCCAGGTATCCTACAAGTGTTCTAAAGCTTATGCCGCGTACACACGGTCAAACTGTATGACGTACTTAGTCTGGCGGAAAAGTATGCCAGACTGTCCGTCGGAATTTCCGAACGGGCTACTTGCCCACACACGGCACTTTTTGAGCGGACTAATACTGCGTACTAAGTCCGCCGTACTATCCGCCCTACTTTTGAAATGAACGGACTCGCCCACACACGTGGAGGAAAGTCCGCTCATTTCGAGAGCGTCTCCAGGTAGGCGGGGCCCGCGAAGGAGACGTCGCTGGCCCCGCCGCCTGGTATGGACTTAAAGGGGAACCCCAACGCCGAAAAAAATCGGCGTGGGGGTCCCCCCAAGTCCACAACAGACCCTTGTCCGAGCACGCTACCCGGCCAGCCAGGAAAGGGGGGCGAGCGAGCGCCCCCCCTCCTGAGCCGTACCAGGCCGCGTGCCCTCAACATGGGGGGGTGCCTTGGGGAAGGGGGGGCCGCGTGGCCCCCCCACCCCAAAGCACCTTGTCCCCATGTTGAAGAGGACAAGGGCCTCTTCCCGACAATCCTGGCCGTTGGTTGTCAGGGTTTGCGGGCGGGGGGCTTATCGGAAACCGGGAGCCCCCTTTAATAAGGGGGCCCCCGATACCGGCCCCCCACCCTATGTGAATGAGTATGGGGTACAATGTACCCCTACCCATTCACCTGTAAAATAAAAGTACAAAAAAAAACACAACACACGAGATAAATTACTTTATTGCACAGCTCCGGGGGTCTTCCGTCTTCGGGGGTCTTCTCGCCGGACTCCTCCGCTATCTTCTTGTAGCTCTTTTGCTAGCGGAGGAGTCCGGCTTTCTTCCTCGCCGCCGGCCTCTTCTCCCGACTTCGGGGGTCTTGTCCCCCTCTTCGGTTCTTCTGCCGGGCCACCGCGCCTTCTTATAGCTCTTTTACAGGCGGTGGCCCGGTCTTCTGTCGCCGCCGCCTTCCGTTCTTCTTCTTCTCCTTCTCCTTCTTCTCCAGGAGATGTTGACTCAACGATCTCTCCGGCCACAATGCCAGGGCCGCGCTGCGCGGCCACTTATATAGGGACAAGGGGCGGTGTCACATGGCTTTATGTCACATGGGTTGGTGTCACATGGTGACCCCGCCCCCTTACGATGTCATAGTCCCCATGTGACATCAACCCATGTGACCAACCCATGTGACATAAAGCCATGTGACACCGCCCCTTGTCCCTATATAAGTGGCCGCGCAGAGCGGCCCTGGCATTGTGGCCGGAGAGAGCGTCGAGTCAACATCTCCTGGAGAAGAAGAAGAAGAAGAAGAAGAAGAAGAAGAACGGAAGACGGTGGCGGCGGCGACAGAAGACCGGCAGAAGAACCGAAGAGGGAGACAAGACCCCCGAAGTCGGGAGAAGAGGCCGGCGGCGAGGAAGAAAGCCGGACTCCTCCGCTAGCAAAAGAGCTACAAGAAGATAGCGGAGGAGTCCGGCGAGAAGACCCCCGAAGACGGAAGACCCCCGGAGCTGTGCAATAAAATATTTTATCTCGTGTGTTGTGTTTTTTTTGGTACTTTTATTTTACAGGTGAATGGGTAGGGGTACCCATACTCATTCACATAGGGTGGGGGGCCGGTATCCGGGGGCCCCCTTATTAAAGGGGGCTCCCAGATTCCGATAAGCCCCCTGCTCGCAGACCCCGACAACCAACGGCCAGGGTTGTCGGGAAGAGGCCCTTGTCCTCATCAACATGGGGACAAGGTGCTTTGGGGTGGGGGGGCCGCGCGGCCCCCCTTCCCCAAGGCATCCCCCCATGTTGAGGGCACGCGGCCTGGTACGGCTCAGGAGGGGGGGGCGCTCGCTCGCCCCCCTTTACTGGCCGGCCAGGTAGCGTGCTCGGACAAGGGTCTGTTGTGGACTTGGGGGGACCCCCACGCCGATTTTTTTCGGCGTTGGGGTTCCCCTTTAAGTCCATACCAGGCGGCGGGGCCTGCGACGTCTCCTTCGCGGGCCCCGCCTACCTGGATACCCGCTCGAAATGAGCGGACTTTTCTCCGGGCGGGAAAAGTCCACTCATTTCCAAAGTACGGCGGACTGGCATACACACGGCCGGATTGTCCGCCGAAATGCGAGTACGACGGACAGAATTTCGAAAAAAACGAAATTCTTAGTACGCCGGACTGCACGCTGAAAAAGTCCGCTGAAGCCCACACACGAGAGGACTGTCCGCTGAAATGTGTTTCGGCGGACTAAGTAGGCCATACAGTCCGCTCGTGTGTACGCGGCATTAGTTTCCCTATGTGTTCTGCAACAACGCCTGTGACAAAGACTTTGTTCCTGAGTAAACACCTGGTTGGCTGCTAGGCCTTGTGAGAGAGGGACTTCCAACCTGAGTGTTCATCCAGCTGCGAATGGCTATTCTCTGGATGCAGTCAAAGTAAGCAAGTTCTTTAATATTTATAGACTTTGACATTGAGAGTACCTGAACTTTCCTTTCCAACCCTCTGATCCCAAGTTGAAAGACTGTTCAATGGTTGAAGTTTGCAAATGAAATCTATTCAAGTGGATCTATTGTCAGTCTCAAGTTACTGGGTCACCTACCACGGGACATCCCCTAGACATGCAACAAGGAGAAGTGGAAGGTAACGGTAAGCCCAAAAATAACCAGCAGCTTCTTCGGGGGTTAGTGCTACATGTGGGGGCTCGTAGTCCGGGATTTTACCGTTACCTCGCAAAAAGGAACTGTAACCATGGTAAAGCAAGGACAGAGGGTTGTGTTTTGTAACTGCGCCATCGGCGGCATCTTGACTTGGACTTTCACTGAGGTGCGTAAGCGGGGGAGGAGCCCTTGCCGAAAAGCCTGCGAAGCTGCGTAACCTGAGCATCCCAGTGGGAGGAGTCTGAGCTGTTCTTTCCTGCACGAGGCACCGCGTGAGAGTGTGTTGCTGAAGGAGGAAAGAGCGGTTATGACAAATATAATTAGGCATACTGGCCATTGACTCCTAATATGATACTCATCTTTGACAATAGAGTCATCTTTACTTGTCACATATTTTCCTGCACATACATTGTCCCCTGCTCTCAATCTTTTGCTGGCCAAAATTCCACCAGCAAAAGTCCGATGGAGCATACACACGGTCGCAATTTCCGACCAAAAGCTCTCATCGGTCTTTTGCTGACCGAATTTCCGATCGTCTGTGCGGGGCTTAAGTATCTTACCACCATTCTTTTTGTTTTCAGACTTTGCAGTCTCATCTTTTCTCTCTATTTCAATCTTTGCACTTGTCACCTTCCCCCTCCCTTCTTCACGTCATCCATTTGCATTTCAATTTTCTCCGTCACCCCCCCCATCATGCTTTTGTTCACATTCCCCATGTCCTGCACTTCCATGCATTTGCCCTGTTTTTTCACTTCACCTTTCTCTTTCTTTCACTTTTCTACACTTATACATAGTTACATAGTAGGTGAGGTTGAAGAAAAGACACAAGTCCATCAAGTCCAACCTATGTGTGTGATTATATGTCAGTATTACACTGTATGTTGTGGTCATTCAGGTGCTTATCTAATAGTTTCTTGAAACTATCATTGCTCCCCGCTGAGATCACCGCCTGTGGAAGGGAATTCCACATCCTCGCCGCTCTTACAGTAAAGAACCCTCTACGTAGTTTAAGGTTAAACCTCTTTTCTTCTAATTTTAATGAGTGGCCAGGAGTCTTCTTAAACTTCCTTCTGCAAAAAAGTTTTCTCCCTATTGTTGGGTCACCAGTACGGTATTTGTATATGGAAATCATATTCCCTCTCAAGTGTCTCTTCTCCAGAGAGAATAAGTTCAGTGCTCACAACCTTTCCTCAGTCATAACTAATATCCTCCAGACCCTTTATTAGCTTTGTTGCCCTTCTTTGCTCTCACTCCATTTCCAGTACATTCTTCCTGAGGACTGGTGCCCAGAACTGGACAGCATACTCCAGGTGCGGCCGGACCAGAGTCTTGTAGAGTGGGAGAATTATCTTTATCTCTGGAGTTGATCCCCTTTTTAATGCCGATATTCTGTTTGCTTTGTTAGCAGCAGCTTGGCATTGCATGCCATTGCTGAGCCCATCATCTACTAGGACCCCCAGGTCCTTTTCCATCCTAGATCCCGCCCAGAGGTTCTCCCCCCAGTGTATAGATTACATTCAGGTTTTTGCCTTCCTACTCAATCATCACGTTTTATAATTCCATTCTCTCTTTTCATCATTTTCTATGTTGTTTTTCATGCACTTGTCTTCACCCCTTTCCCCTCCACCCCCATTTTGCTTGTTGCACATATTTTTCTTTCTTTTTTTTTTTCACACCACAGAAATTCCCCTTCACTTCTTTTACATGTCTTCACTGTTTTCGAATATTCCATGTTTTCTTTTTCCCACTTTCCCCTTTCCCTTTTTTTTCCCCCTCACTTATTCTAATGTTTAGTCATTTCACTTCTCTCACTGACCCTTTATGCCACGCCCCTGCGTTCTTTATGGCTTTTTTAACCACTTGTCGCCCGCCCTATTACAAATTGACGGTGGCAAAGTGGTTTCATAATCCTGATCGGACGTCATATGACGTGATCAGGATTATGAGCCGCTGCGCGCCCCCGGGGGCGCGCATCGCGGCGATCGTTGTTGCGGGGTGTCAGTCTGACACCCGGCAACTACGATCTCGGTAAAGAGTCTCCGACGGAGACTCTTTACCACGTGATCAGCCGTGTCCAATCACGGCTGATCACAGTGTAAATGGGAAGAGCCGTGATCGGCTTTTCCTCACTCGCGTCTGTCAGACGCGAGTAGAGGAAAGCCGATCGGCTGCTCCTCTGACAAGGGGGGTCTGTGCTGATCGATTATCAGCACAGCCCCCCTGAGGATGCCCACACTGGACCACCAGGGACGCCACCAGACCACCAGGGAAAAGGTAATCCTCCCTAGACCACCAGGGATGCCAGTCAGCACAATGGATGCCAATCAGTGCCCATAATGGATGCCAATCAGTGCCCACAATGGGCATCACTGTTTGGCATGCATTATTGTTTGGCACTGATTGGCATCCATTAGTACAGTATAACACCAATGCCGCCTATGAGTGCCCACCTGTGCCACCTATGAGTGCCCACCTGTGCCGCCTATGAGTGCCCACCTGTGCCGCCTATCAGTGCCCACCTGTGCCGCCTATCAGTGCCCACCCATGCCCATCTGTGCCGCCTATCCATGCCCATCTGTGCCGCCTATCCATGCCGCCTATCCATGTCCATCTGTGCCCCCCATCCATGCCAATCCGTTCCAGCTATCAGTGCCAATTTGTGCCACCTATCAGTGTCCATCCGCGTCGCCCATCCGTGTCGCCCTTCCGTGTCGCCCATCAGTGCCACATATCAGTGTCCATCAATGCCACCTCATCAGTGCCACTTCATTGGTGCCACATCATTGGTGCCCATCAGTGTCGCCTTATCAGTGCCCATCAGTGTAGCCCCATCAGTGCCCATCAGTGAAGGAGAAAACGTACTTATTTACAAAGTTTTGAAACTGAAACAAAAAAAAAACATTTTTTGTTTCAAAATTTTTGGTATTTTTTTATTTGTAGCGCAAAAAATAAAAACCGTAGAGGTGATCAAATACAACCAAAAGAAAGCTCTATTTGTGGGAAAAAAATGATAAAAATTTCATTTGGGTACAGTGTAGCATGACCGCGCAATTGTCATTCAAAGTGCGACAGCGCTGAAAGCTCAAAATTGGTCTGGGCAGGAAGGTGTTTAAGTGCCCCGGTATTGAAGTGGTTAATAGTAAAATTATTACCTACATACCAATTATCTTCAGTGATATATATAATATTTAGAATACTCCCTCGGTGGATCCCTCTGACTGTGCAATGAATTAAATTTTAATAATAAAAAATTAAATATAGGTAGTATATACTACATGTTCTATGAATTTATGCTCTGGAACTTTGTGTTGACTCCACCCGGCCTGGTGGGCCCTGGGGGGGGGGGGGGGGTATACAAACGTGGGACTCCTTGTAAGCCGCACTCAGCGACGTGTCGTCTCCTCTTGGGGCATTATCTGATCTTTCAATCATGCGCAGGGATGAGCTTCGTGTTCGAGTCGAACGTACGTTCGACTCGAACATTGGCTGTTCGTCCGTTCGGCGAAATCCGAACTCTTGGTCCGTTCGCATCAAAATTCGTGTGGCGCGCACGGCCCACAATGCACTGCGATGGCGCAGTGCATTGCTGGCTCGTGATTGGCCAAGCATGCACTGTGACCCCGCATGCTTGGCCAATCGCAGCGCCAGCAGCGAGGAGAGCCATGATTGGCCACAGGCATCCTGCCTGTGGCCAATCATAGCTCAGGCTGTGTAGTGCATGCCCCACACTATATAAGGCCGCCTTTGAGGCGGCCTCGTGTAGTATGTTGGCATCTGAAGCAGTGGGTGTTCTGTGTACTTTCAACACAGTACACACCGATCGTTTTTGGCTGATTTCCTATCTTGCTCTTGTGTAGTGGTTATTGTCTGCGTGCCCTGACCGCAGTATACACCACTATATTCACCTCACCTATATAGCTAGTGATCTAGCTTTAATAATAGAGCTTGCAGTCAGTAGTGTTAGGAGATAGTGCGTGCTGTCTGCGTGCTCTGTACCCAGTACATACCGCTATAATCCACCTACATAGCTGTTCTCTATTTGGGCCCAATTGTCATCTGCGGGAGTTATTGGAAGTTGTGTGTGCTTCCAGCACAGCACAGTATACATCTGTATATACCCCTTTAACTCTGCTGTTTTCTGGTTATTGTCTGCGTGCCCTGACCGCAGTATACACCGTGGTATTCACCTCACCTATATAGCTAGTGATCTATCTTTAATAATAGAGCTTGCAGTCAGTAGTGTCAGGAGATAGTGCGTGCTGTCTGCGTGCTCTGTACCCAGTACATACCGCTATAATCCACCTACATAGATGTTCTCTATTTGGGCCCAATTGTCATCTGCAGGAATTATTGGAAGTTGTGTGTGCTTCCAGCACAGCACAGTATACATCTGTATATACCCCTTTATCTCTGCTGTTCTATAAAAAAGGCATCTGCAGGAGTTAGTGGGTGTTGTGTGCCTCCAGCACAATATAAACTACCCAACTACTGTTTTACCCAACTCCCTTCAGGCCATTACCATGTCTGGAAGGCCAGCAAGGAGAGGCAGACAGGCGCGAGCCGATAAAAGAGGGCAAGCAGGCTCTGTGTCTAGAGACAACAGTACTGGTCGTGGACGCGGTGCATTGTCATCAGCACGTGGCCATGGGACATGCTTGTCCTTCTTTTCTGCAGCTGGACATGTTGAACCGCAACATGCCAACGGCTTGGTAGAGTGGATGACCAAGCCCTCTTCATCCTCCTCATCCTCTCTCACCCAGTCTCAGGGTAGTAGCAAAGCAGCTGCCAACGCATCGTCTTCCCTCCTCTCAATGTCATCATCAGTGACTCCTTCCCTAGACCCACCACGTCCTCCTGAGGAGTCTCCTGAACTCTTTGAGCACAGTGTTGGGTACATGCTCCAGGAGGATGCACAGTGTTTGGTAGGCTCTGATGATGACACTCAGCTAGAGGAAGGCAGTAGCGTGAGCGCAGAGAGAGGGGATGCTCAAGAAGGACAGCAATCTGGCAGTCATGTTCCACAAGCTGCAGCATACTGCCAGGTTTGCTACAGCGATGAAGAGGGAGGGGATGATGAGGGCACTGACTCCACGTGGGTGCCTGGAAGGAGGGAGGAGGAGGAGGAGGAGGAGGAGGAGGAGGCACATGTCCAATGAGGCAGGATGCCCTCCAGGGGCCAGCTTAGGGGCAGCACACCGGCTGAATCACACCGCAGAGCTCCGCCTGCGCAGAGCGCTTCCTCTGCGCGTTATTCTAAAAGTTCTTTGGTGTGGGCCTTTTTTGAGACGAGTGCATCAGATCGCACCCCTGCTATTTGCAACATATGTCTCAAGCGTATCTCACGTGGCCAAAACATCAGCCGCTTGGGCACCACATGCTTGACCAGACATATGTTGACCTGCCATGCAGCTCGTTGGCAAGCGTACCTCAAAGACCCACACCAAAGAACAAAGCGGACCTCTCCTTGCTCCTCATCAGCTGGCATCTCCAACCCCACTAGACCTTCAGTCCTCTCTGAAACCTGCTCTGAGAGGAATGAAGGTGTAGAATTAGGTGTGTCACAGCCAAGTGCTTCCGGGAACTCTGCTAGTGGTACATCCACATCCGATTATAGCAGGCAAATGTCCCTGCCCCAGCTGCTGGACCGGCGGAAGAAGTTTACTCCCAGCCATCCACATGCCCAGCGGTTGAATGCTATCTTGGCTAAATTGCTAGCACTTCAACTGCTGCCTTTTCAGTTGGTAGACTCGGCCCCCTTCCGTGAGTTTGTACAATGTGCGGTTCCTCAGTGGCAGGTCCCCAAACGCCACTTTTTCTCACGGAAGGCGATTCCGGCTCTCTACCGGCATGTGGAAGGCAATGTCCTTGCCTCGCTGGACAGGGCGGTCAGCGGTAAGGTGCATATTACCGCTGACTCATGGTCCAGCAGGCATGGACAGGGACGTTACCTGTCTTTCACGGCCCATTGGGTCACTCTTCTGGCTGCTGGGAAGGATGCAGGACAAGGTGCAGTAGTGTTGGAGGTTGTTCCGCCACCACGCCTCCAAAATGCTACTATTGATTGTGACACACCTCTCTCCTCCACCCCCTCCTCTTCTTCTTCCTCCATGGCCTCTTCCAGTGCTCTGTCCTCAGAACCAGCGGTGCTCCGTAGGTGTTCCAGGGGCTACGCAAGTACGCAGGCAAAACGATGCCATGCCGTGCTTGCACTGGTTTGTTTGGGGGACAGGAGCCACACTGGGGCGGATGTTTTGTCAGCTCTGCAGGGGCAGGCCGAGAGGTGGTTGACGCCACGCCAGCTTAAGCCAGGAATGGTGGTTTGCGACAATGGCACCAACCTCCTCTCCGCCCTCCGACAGGGACAACTGACCCATGTGCCCTGTGTAGCTCACGTCCTTAACCTGGTGGTGCAGCGGTTCTTGGGCAGGTACCCCGGCTTACAGGATGTCCTGAAGCAGGCCAGGAAAGTCTGTGTGCATTTCCGCCGATCATTTAATGCCTGTGCTCGGCTGGCTGAGCTCCAAAAGGAGTTGAACCTGCCCAAGAACCGCCTTATATGTGACATGCCCACCAGATGGAACTCAACATTGGCCATGCTGCAGCGGCTTCACACGCAGCAGAGGGCCATCAATGAGTACCTGTGCGACTACGGCACCAGGACAGGGTCAGGGGAGCTTGGTTTTTTCTCACCACGTCAGTGGGGCATGATCAGGGATGCATGCACTGTCCTGTCACCGTTTGAGGAGGCCACAAGGATGGTGAGCAGTGACAGTGCATGCATCAGTGACACTGTACCTCTTGTCCACCTCTTGGAGCATACGCTGCGTGGAATAATGGACAGGGCACTTGAGGCAGAACAGAGGCAGGAAGAGGAGGACTTCCTTGCCTCTCAAGGCCCCCTTTATCCAGACAGTGTTCCTGCTGTGCCACCCATCACACAGGAAGAGGGTGAGGAGGAGGAAGAGGAGGAGGAGGATGATTGTGTCAGCATGGAGGTGGAGGCTGGCACTCAGCATCAGCATCAGCAGCAGCAGTCTTATAGGGATGATTTACAGTCCCAAGAAACACGTGGACTTGTACGTGGCTAGGAGGAGGTAGCTGCGGATCATGTTGTCCTTAGTAGTGATGGACGAACTTCCGACGGGACGTTTCGCGAACGCGAAACGCGAACGGACACAAACGTTCGCGAAAACGACCGTTCGCCGCGGGCTCCATTGACTTCAATGGGAGGCGAATTTCGCAAACCTTTAGGTCGAATTTGCGGCCACGGGGTAATTATTAGGGGGTAGCACGTAGTCCCACCACCTGGACAATAGCATAATACATGTATGAGGTGAATTTGGGATCGATAACTACAAGCATTTTTTTTTTATTTGGGAAATTGTTCTGACAATTCAGGACTATGGAGCTAATGAAGGCAATGGAGGAGAGGGAAGGTCAGGGACCAGGGTAGGCAAACAAGAGGGTGCAGGAGATACAGAGCACTGACAGCAGCACCGTAATACAGAGCACTGACATCAGCACCGTGACATACAGCGCTGACAGCAGCTCCGTGACATACAGCGCTGACAGCAGCTCCGTGACATACAGCGCTGACAGCAGCTCCGTGACATACAGCGCTGACAGCAGCTCCGTGACATACAGCACTGACAGCAGCTCCGTGACATACAGCGCTGACAGCAGCTCCGTGACATACAGCGCTGACAGCAGCACCGTGACATACAGCGCTGACAGCAGCTCCGTGACATACAGCGCTGACAGCAGCTCCGTGACATACAGCGCTGACAGCAGCTCCGTGACATACAGCGCTGACAGCAGCTCCGTGACATACAGCGCTGACAGCAGCTCCGTGACATACAGCGCTGACAGCAGCTCCGTGACATACAGCGCTGACAGCAGCTCCGTGACATACAGCGCTGACAGCAGCTCCGTGACATACAGCGCTGACAGCAGCACCGTAAGCAGCCCCAGGAGGAAGTCAGCACAGCACAGGGATGGTGTGATCCCCTCATAATAAGAACCCCCAGGAGGAAGTCAGCACAGCACAGGGATGGTGGGAGCCCCTCATAATAAGAACCCCCAGGAGGAAGTCAGCACAGCACAGGGATGGTGGGAACCCCTCATAATAAGCAGCCCCAGTAGAAATATGACACCGCTCAACCTCTTCAAAGAGGAGGGTAGGGGCATATAGTACGGTGTGCTTTTTTGGGTCAGGGAAGTGAGCCAAATGAATTAAGAAGGTCTGTGTGCTTGATTCCAAAAATTGTTTATAGACATATACATGGTCTACTGATCACATGTGTTGAATTCCTCCGAGATCCATGCCTCATTCATTTTTAGAAATGTGAGGTAGTTAACACTGTCGTGAGCTAGGCGAGTACGCTTATCGGTCACAATCCCCCCTGCTGCGCTGAACGTCCTTTCGGACAGGACACTGGATGAGGGGCAAGCCAACAGTTCGATTGCAAATTGGGCAAGCTCTGGCCAGAGGTCAAGCCTGCCCACCCAGTAGTCTAGGGGTTCATCACTCCTCAGAGCGTCCACATCGGCCGTTAACCCAATGTAGTCGGACACCTGACGGTCTAGGCGTTCCCTGATGCTGGATCCGGATGACACCTGTCGATGGGTCGGCTGAAAGAATGACCTCATATCCGAAGTCACCAACACATCTTCAAACCGGCCTCTTCTTGCAGGCGCTGTTGGATTGGTACCCGCAAATCCTTCTCTGGGAGTGGGAATTGCTCCTCTGCCAGCGCACGCAAAAGCAGAATGCAGCATTTCTCGAAGCAAGGCCTGGAAGTGCTGCATTCTGACAGCCCTCTGCGACGGCGGTAACATTTCCGCCATTTTGTGTTTGTACCGGGGATCTAAGTACGTTGCCACCCAGTACTGGTCCTTGACCCTCATGCTTTTTATACGGGGGTCCCTATTAAAACACTGGAGCATGAAGGCCCCCATTTGCACTCAAGCGGAAGGTATGTGGTGGTGGTGGTGTTGTTGGTGGTAGTGTCTTTGGGGGTGCACATAGCAGAGAGTGAAGAAGAGGGTGCAGATCGAGAGGATGAGGAGGGTGCAGAAGAATAAGGCTGAGTGAGCCACTCAACCAAGTCTGGTGCGTCCTTTAAAGTAATTGAACGCACCTTCTGCAACTTCCCACTTTGGCTCAAGGCTGTTGCTCCTGCCCTACCCCTACCACCCCTGCGGAAGGGCCTGCCTCTTCCTCTGCCTGTCATTTTTTAAATCACCCTGTGACAAAACTCTTAGTCCCTATACCGCTGAAGGACTGCTGCAGTATAGGGCAGCGGTCAGCAGTAGTGCACGTCAACCCTATGTATTGTGGACCGATAGCGGTCCTTACAGAACAGCAGACTGTACTGCACTCAGGCCTATGTACCGTAGCACCCTATACCAAGTTACCAGTCCTTATAAAAACTTTTGTGGACCAAGCAGGTTGTGTGTTAGTGTTTAGCAGACTGTGCGTCAGTCCCTATACCGCTGAAGGACTGCTGCAGTATAGGGCAGCGGTCAGCAGTAGTGCACGGCAACCCTATGTATTGTGGACCGATAGCGGTCCTTACAGAACAGCAGACTGTAACGCACTCAGGCCTATGTACCGTAGCACCCTATACCAAGTTACCAGTCCTTATAAGAACTTTTGTGGACCAAGCAGGTTGTGTGTTAGTGATTAGCAGACTGTACGTCAGTCCCTATACCAATGAAGGACTGCTGCAGTATAGGGCAGCGGTCAGCAGTAGTGCACGGCAACCCTATGTATTGTGGACCGATAGCGGTCCTTACAGAACAGCAGACTGTACTGCACTCAGGCCTATGTACCGTAGCACCCTATACCAAGTTACCAGTCCTTATAAAAACTTTTGTGGACCAAGCAGGTTGTGTGTTAGTGTTTAGCAGACTGTGCGTCAGTCCCTATACCGCTGAAGGACTGCTGCAGTATAGGGCAGCGGTCAGCAGTAGTGCACGTCAACCCTATGTATTGTGGACCGATAGCAGTCCTTACAGAACAGCAGACTGTACTGCACTCAGGCCTATGTACCGTAGCACCCTATACCAAGTTACCAGTCCTTATAAAAACTTTTGTGGACCAAGCAGGTTGTGTGTTAGTGTTTAGCAGACTGTGCGTCAGTCCCTATACCGCTGAAGGACTGCTGCAGTATAGGGCAGCGGTCAGCAGTAGTGCACGTCAACCCTATGTATTGTGGACCGATAGCGGTCCTTACAGAACAGCAGACTGTAACGCACTCAGGCCTATGTACCGTAGCACCCTATACCAAGTTACCAGTCCTTATAAGAACTTTTGTGGACCAAGCAGGTTGTGTATTAGTGTTTAGCAGACTGTGCGTCAGTCCCTATACCGCTGAAGGACTGCTGCAGTATAGGGCAGCGGTCAGCAGTAGTGCACGTCAACCCTATGTATTGTGGACCGATAGCGGTCCTTACAGAACAGCAGACTGTAACGCACTCAGGCCTATGTACCGTAGCACCCTATACCAAGTTACCAGTCCTTATAAGAACTTTTGTGGACCAAGCAGGTTGTGTATTAGTGTTTAGCAGACTGTGCGTCAGTCCCTATACCGCTGAAGGACTGCTGCAGTATAGGGCAGCGGTCAGCAGTAGTGCACGGCAACCCTATGTATTGTGGACCGATAGCAGTCCTTACAGAACAGCAGACTGTACTGCACTCAGGCCTATGTACCGTAGCACCCTATACCAAGTTACCAGTCCTTATAAAAACTTTTGTGGACCAAGCAGGTTGTGTGTTAGTGTTTAGCAGACTGTGCGTCAGTCCCTATACCGCTGAAGGACTGCTGCAGTATAGGGCAGCGGTCAGCAGTAGTGCACGTCAACCCTATGTATTGTGGACCGATAGCAGTCCTTACAGAACAGCAGACTGTACTGCACTCAGGCCTATGTACCGTAGCACCCTATACCAAGTTACCAGTCCTTATAAAAACTTTTGTGGACCAAGCAGGTTGTGTGTTAGTGTTTAGCAGACTGTGCGTCAGTCCCTATACCGCTGAAGGACTGCTGCAGTATAGGGCAGCGGTCAGCAGTAGTGCACGTCAACCCTATGTATTGTGGACCGATAGCGGTCCTTACAGAACAGCAGACTGTAACGCACTCAGGCCTATGTACCGTAGCACCCTATACCAAGTTACCAGTCCTTATAAGAACTTTTGTGGACCAAGCAGGTTGTGTATTAGTGTTTAGCAGACTGTGCGTCAGTCCCTATACCGCTGAAGGACTGCTGCAGTATAGGGCAGCGGTCAGCAGTAGTGCACGTCAACCCTATGTATTGTGGACCGATAGCGGTCCTTACAGAACAGCAGACTGTAACGCACTCAGGCCTATGTACCGTAGCACCCTATACCAAGTTACCAGTCCTTATAAGAACTTTTGTGGACCAAGCAGGTTGTGTATTAGTGTTTAGCAGACTGTGCGTCAGTCCCTATACCGCTGAAGGACTGCTGCAGTATAGGGCAGCGGTCAGCAGTAGTGCACGGCAACCCTATGTATTGTGGACCGATAGCAGTCCTTACAGAACAGCAGACTGTACTGCACTCAGGCCTATGTACCGTAGCACCCTATACCAAGTTACCAGTCCTTATAAAAACTTTTGTGGACCAAGCAGGTTGTGTGTTAGTGTTTAGCAGACTGTGCGTCAGTCCCTATACCGCTGAAGGACTGCTGCAGTATAGGGCAGCGGTCAGCAGTAGTGCACGTCAACCCTATGTATTGTGGACCGATAGCGGTCCTTACAGAACAGCAGACTGTAACGCACTCAGGCCTATGTACCGTAGCACCCTATACCAAGTTACCAGTCCTTATAAGAACTTTTGTGGACCAAGCAGGTTGTGTATTAGTGTTTAGCAGACTGTGCGTCAGTCCCTATACCGCTGAAGGACTGCTGCAGTATAGGGCAGCGGTCAGCAGTAGTGCACGGCAACCCTATGTATTGTGGACCGATAGCGGTCCTTACAGAACAGCAGACTGTACCGCACCCAAGCCTATGTACCGTAGCACCCTAGACAGACCAAGTTACCAGTCCTGATAAAGAGCTTTGTGGAACAAGTGAGTTGTGAATGATTAGCAGACTGCAGCAGAAGGGCAGCAGTCAAGTATAATATTCTTTCTATATTTGGAAGAAAGAATATTATACGTGTACAAGCCTATTACCGTACCACTGATACCAGTCCTGAAAAGAACCTTTGTGGAACTAATAGTAACAGCAAGTCTTTAAAATTATCCTCACTGCCTGACACACTGCTTCCTGCCTGTCCCTATACAAATTGGCAAAAAAGAGTAGGCTGGAACGATTAGCTGGAATAGCTCTTTTGTGGACCTGATAGTAACAGCTAATGATGATGATGATGATGATGATGAAGAAAGACTAATCTGGCTGAGCTGTCCCTAAAATAGCAGCATACAGCGCTCTGTCCCTTTATCTAAACTGACAAAAGAAACTCAGGCTGCTGACCTAACACCTATACCAGTCCTGAAAAGAACTTTTGTGTACCAAATAGCTAGCGTTTTCTCTGTCCCTACTCCACACAGGATCCTTTCCCTACAGTGACAGAAGAAAGAATGTAAAATGGCCACCGGATCGGGTGTATTTATAGGTTAGGGGGAATGTCCAAGTGTCCATGAGCTGTCATGTCTCAATTGGTTGTCCTGTAACACATGATAAACGTGTCACGAAAGGTTAAAGTTCTTGTATACATTAAACACGTAAGTCCGCCGGGGCGAACGACGGAAAAAGGCGTTCGAACCCGCGGACGGCGAAAGTCGGAAATTCGCCGCGAAACGACCGCCGGGCGAAACGTTCGTCCATCACTAGTCCTTAGTGACCCAGAGGACTCCGGACCGAATGCCTCAGCTAACCTACGCTGCATGGCCTCCCTGATCCTGCAAAGCCGGCGGAAGGATCCTCGTATTCTTCGGATCAAGGAGAGGGACCATTACTGGCTGGCCACTCTCCTTGATCCACGGTACAAGGGTAAGGTTGCCGACCTTATCTTGCCATCGCAGAGGGAGCAGAGGATGAGACATCTCCGGGAGGCCTTGCAGAAAGCTCTGTGCAACGCGTTCCCAGAGACTGGGAGGTCACAAACTCCTGGTCCTGGACAACGTGTTGCTGAGTCATCAGTCAGAAGGAGCGGTGGAGAAGGTGGCCGTCTGACTGATGCTTTCAGACAATTTTTTAGTCCGCAGCCCCAAGGTATGATCGGTTCCAGCACCCATCGCCAGCGTCTAATTTACATGGTGCAGGAATACCTAGGGGCAAGGTCAGACTTGGACACCTTTCCCACTGAAAATCCTCTGGCTTACTGGGTCTTGAGGATGGATCATTGGCCAGAGCTTGCACAGTATGCAATTGAGCTACTGGCCTGTCCTGCATCCAGCGTTCTTTCGGAACGCACCTTCAGTGCTGCTGGTGGCTTTGTTACCGATCACAGGGTGCGCCTGTCCACCGAATCAGTTGATCGACTGACCTTCATCAAGATGAATCAGTCTTGGATCACCCACAGCTACCAAGCACCTGAAGCTGATATAACCGAATAATTTTTTTGGAAATACCACATCCCTTCAAGACTGCCTATGCTGATGCTGAGTGACTGTCCTGTTATGTTGATTGTCTATCCTCTTCCTCCTGATATGTTGGAAGAACATTTTTGGTTCTGGGTGATGCCAGCAGCCCAATTTTTCTGCCCCTGTTTAACAGGGGCGTTTAATTACAATTTTTGATGCAATGCTTTGCAGCAGGGCTAATTCCTGCAATAAAACTAGAGTATATGGCAGAGGTTGGAGTGTGGTGGCACCAGCACCAGTGCCTAAGGCCCAATTTTTCTGCCCCTGTTTAACAGGGGCGTTTAAGTACAATTTGTGATGCAATGCTTTGCAGCAGGGCTAATTCCTGCAATAAAACTAGAGTATATGGCAGAGGTTGGAGTGTGGTGGCACCAGCACCAGTGCCTAAGGCCCAATTTTTCTGCCCCTGTTTAACAGGGGCATTTAAGTACAATTTTTGATGCAATGCTTTGCAGCAGGGCTAATTCCTGCAATAAAACTAGAGTATATGGCAGAGGTTGCAGTGTGATGGCACCAGTGCCTAAGGCCCAATTTTTCTGCCCCTGTTTAACAGGGACATGTAATTACAATTCTTGATATAATATTTCACAGGAGGGCCCCTTCCTGTGCCCACCCAGAGTAACGGTGAGGACTTATAGTGTTGTGGCACCAGCACCACAACCACCAAAGGTCAATTTTTCTACCACTGTTCAACAATGGCATGTAATTACAATTCTTGATATAATCGTTCACAGCAGGGAGCTCCAGCGCCCACCAAGAGTCACTTTCAGGGCTTACAATGTTGTGGCAAAACCAACACCTTGTTCCGCCATTTCTGCAGAGCATATAGGGCAGGCCCCTACTTTCAAACATCCAATTTACAAACATCTCCTACTTGCAAACGGAAGGAGACAACAGCAAGTGAGATGAAAAAAAATGTACGACAAAACAAATTATACAGGGGTGATAACCCTTCCCTATGTTTTCCAAAAAGCTTAAAAATAGTTTTTTTGACTGGAGCTACACTTTAAAAATGTACCAGTTGAAAATGACAAACAGATTCAACTTAACACAACAAACCTACACAGTCCCTGTCTTGTTTGCACCGCCTGTATACTGCTGTTCTGAGTATATAGGGCCTGGGGGCCACACGCATTTCCTTTTTTTAATATGGGTACGGGGTTCCCCTTAATATGCGTACAAGACCCAAATAGGCTGGTAATGGGCAGGGAGGGCTACCCATGCCATTTTCTCAATGATTTTCAACCATATTGCAGGAACCAGATATAACATTAAAACCGCAAGCAGTTTTAAATGGTGTTATTTCCGTTTAATGTCATTTTGTGCAGGGACTGTTCTAAACACGGGAAAAACGTGGCACTTCACAGGCATACTACAGACACCCCCCAGGCACCATATTTAAAGGAATATTTCACTTTTTTTTTTCACTTTAATTGTCATTAAAATCAGTGCTCCCGCCAAAACGGCCGTTTTTAAAACTTTTTTTTGCATTGACCCATGTCCCCTGGGGCAGGAGTCAGGTCCCCAAACCCTTTTTAGGACACTATCTTGCATATTAGCCGTTAAAATTAGCACTTTCCATTTCGAACGTTCGAGTCCCATAGACTTCAATGGGGTTCTAACGTTCGTAACGAACGTGGGGTCCGTTCGAAAGTTCTGGTGCGAACCGAACCGGGGGGTGTTCGGCTCATCCCTAATCATGGGGGATTATCTGACAGCTCTTATGGAAATCTTGGTTGGGAGGTCCCCACCGCATGTACTTTGGTAACCACGTGAGGTGGCCATTTTTTTGTGCAATATAGCCAATTCTGCATTTTCCAATTTGATAGGCTTAATGCAGTTTATTTGCAGCAAACCTACCCTCTGAAGAAGACCCCAAGGAAACGGGTCGAAACGTGTCAAGCTTTAATCAAGCTTTAACTATGTGAGATGGCCATTTCTGCGTACATATAGCCAGTCATGGATTTTTCCAATCTGATATGCTCAATGCAGTTTCTTTGCAGCAAACCTACCCTCTGAAGAAGACCCCAAGGAAATGGGTCGAAACGTGTCAAGCTTTAGTCATGGTTTAACTATGTGAGATGGACATTTTTGTGTGCATATAGCCAGTCACTCATTTCCAATCTGATATGCTCAATGCAATTTCTTTGCAGCAAACCTACCCTCTGAAGAAGACCCCAACGAAACGGGTTGAAACGCGTCAGAATTTGTCGCACATTAGACATGTTTGTCATGGAAGTATTGTATGCCAACAACTTTTAATAAAGAATATTTTTTTCAAATTTATTTACTATTCATTCACCTCGCTGCTAAAAAAAAAAAACCCTCAGGGGGAATCTTCCCATAACATATTATTCGGGGGGTGCAGCACCATTATCTCTCCTCATATGTGTTTTTCCCACACTTCTTAAACTCTATAAAGCTGCCAAAGGTAACTAAAGAGGAGCTTGAAACTTTGAACTCCTCTATTAAAGATGAGGAGATTCTAGCTGTTATAAAACTGCTGCCAAATAATAAATCTCCAGGCGCTGATGGATTCACTGCTGAGTATTATAAAACGTCTCAGGATGTACTATTACCCCCTATGAATAAGCTTTTTAACCGCTTGTCGACCAGCCACCTACACACGGCCGACGGGCCCGATGACCGCCGGCCACTAGCGATCGTGAGCACAAGAGACAGAACAAGGACGAGTGTGTGTAGACACACACTTCCTTGTTCTGTTCTGAGAGGAGTGACAGATCGTGTGTTCCTATTAGCTAGGAGAACCACGATCCGTCACTTCCTCTAGTCAGTCCCCTCCCCCTTCAGTTAGAATCACCTCCCAGGGAACACATTTAACTCCTTGATCGCCCCCCTAGTGTTAACCCCTTCCCTGCCAGTGAAATTTTTACAGTAACCAGTGCATTTTTATAAAACTGATCACTGTATAAATACCAATGGTCCCAAAAATGTGTCAAAAGTGTCCAATGTGTCCGCCGTAATGTGGCTGTCCCGATGAAAAAAAAAAATTGCAGATCGTCGCCATTACTAGTAAAAAAAAAAAAATAATAATAATAAACATTCTAATAATCTATCCCTTATTTTGTAGACGCTATAACTAGGGATGCACCAATGCCACTTTTGTGACACCGAGTACGAGTACCGATAATTGACACCATGTACTCACTGATACCAATTACCGATACCTGATTTTGGTAATTTTTTTAAAAAAATAATGAAAAATGACACATTTTTCGCCATAATATGAGGAATTGAAACACATTAAGAAGACATTATGAAAGAAAACATGTTTATTTGCTGGTCACAAAGCTGTCAAAGCACAAATTGCTCAGAATATAAATAATATTATATATATATATATATATATATATATATATATATATATATATATATATAAAATGTTATACAAAAAATAATGTAACTTTTTCACAAACCAATCAATATTTTTTTTTTTTTTACATAAAATAGGTAGAAGAATACATATCTTCCTGAGAAAAAAATAGTTAAAAAAAATTAAATAAATGGGGATATTTAGTATAGCAAAAAGTACAAAATATATATATATATTTTTTTTCAAAATTGTCGCTCTTTTTTGTTTATAGCGCAAAAAAAAAAACGCAGAGGCGATCAAATACCAGCAACAGAAAGCTCTATTTGTGGGAAAAAAAGGACGTCAATTTTGTCCAGGTGCAGCGCCACGCCACCGCGCAATTGTCAGTTAAAGCGACAAGGTGCCGTATCGCAAAAAAAATGGCCCGGTCATTCAGCAGCACAAATTTTTCCGGGGCTGAAGTGGTTACGTTTTATTTATTTTTTTTACCCCCTTTCCTCTTGTTTTTTTACATAACCCCTATCTTTTATGAAAGGACAATCATCCCAATTGAGAAAAAAGTTACAAAGATAACCTCCCTATATGCATCCCGAATGCACGTGTTGATACATAGCACTCGTTAAAACGAAAGCAATGTGTACAACTGCAAATGGGGATATAATGATTGAGCCGACGTAATGATGTAATGTGCAAAATTGTTCAATAAGAAAACTAATTAAGAAGAAAATAGATCGCTTTTTGAATTGAATTACTGAAATAAAAATGTACTTTTTGATGATATTCTCATTTTATGACATGCTCCTGTATGGCCTGTTGGTGGGAAGTGGTTAAACATAACTCCAAAATGTATAAAACGTGAAGGCTAGGTCCAGGACAAGAAAAGGATGGCTTTTTACACTTGAAATACTACTTCTACATGTTTTGCCAGTAGCGGCTTCATCAGGAAAATGGGTGAAGTTGTTCAAAACTAATTTTTAAGAGAAATGCTGGTATATATTCAAGCATATATATTCAAGCATTTCTCTTAAAAATTCGTTTTGAACAACTTCGCCCATTTTCCTGATGAAGCCGCTACTGGCGAAACATGTAGAAGTTTTTGGACGTAGTATTTCAAGTGCGTGATTACAGTATTAACGGTGTCGCTAATAGGGATTTTGTGTATATACCTATGACTCTGAATACATATCTGTATCCCACTTTTTTTATTTTTGTGTATTTTGTATAAATAAAAAGATTTTTTGTATTTTTTTTAACATGTTGTAGTGTATACTTGAGAAATGTACCTTTAATATACCCTATCCAGTACTTTATTATTTTTTAAATGAAATGGGATGTTGGTACCTTTATGCACATAGATCTTTTGGAAGTTGATCTCCAACCACACTCTTAACCATATTGAAACAACAATGAAACAGATTTAATAGATGCACATTTAAAGTCGGCCATACACTAGACATTGCACATGGGTTGTGCCAGATGTGCCCGGGCACACCCTAATCTCCCACCGCTTCCTGAGCCTGCCCCATTTTTCAGGATGAAGAGTAGGGGAGGAAGCGCCCTGTAAATATCTCATTGACCAGCCCCTTCCTCTCCTGAATGAACAACGGTGAGTGGTGGGTACTGATTACTCCTGTGTCCATTCATAACTGAAGCCTAGTAATCCGTGTTTACTAGGTTTCCGTTTTTGAAAGAACAGGAAGCCACTCAGCGCAGCACAGAGAATTTACCATTCAGTCACTGTCCAGTGCAGCTGAGGCTGCCGAAAAAGGGACTTGGGAATCTGTGTCCTCACTCCCTTTCCCTGTCTCAAAAGACATCATGGGTCTGTTTAGACTGATATTTCACCAAATCCCTTTAAGGGGGTTCCTAAAAAAAAAAAAAAAAAATGATATTGCAAAAAAAAATAAAAAAAAAATAATAATAATAATAATGTGTTAAAAAATATTAAAATAAAATAATAAAAATAAAAAATTACTGACACCGAATGGGCAGACTGGTTCCAGATGATAGAAAGGCGACAGTAACTCAATAACCACTTGTTGCACCCGAGGTATGCAGAATACCATCTCTGAATGCACAACACATCCAACCTTGAAACAGATGGGTTACAGCAGCAGAAGACCACACCAGGTGCCCCTCCTGTCAGCTAAGAACAGGAAACTGAGGCTACAATTGGCACAGGATCACCAAAAAACAATAGAAGAT
Organism: Lithobates pipiens; assembly: GCF_037356315.1. Lineage (NCBI taxonomy): Eukaryota > Metazoa > Chordata > Amphibia > Anura > Ranidae > Lithobates > Lithobates pipiens. The sequence continues at coordinate 640,690,958 of NW_027507903.1, forward strand.
TAGAGAAACGTTGCCTGGTCTGAGGAGTCTGGATTTCAGCTGCGACATTCAGATGGTCGAGTCAGAATTTGGCGCATGGATCCATCCTGCCTTGTATAACCGGTTCAGGCTGGTGGTGGTGGTGCAATGGTGTGGGGAGATATTTTCTTGGCACACTTTGGGCCCCTTAGTGCCAGCTGAGCATGGTTTAAACACCATGGCCTACCTGAGTATTGTTGCTGACCATGTCCATCCCTTTACAACTACAGTGTCCCCATCTTCTGATGGCTCCTTCCAGCAGGATAATGCACCATGTCACAAAGATCCAATCATCTCCCCACTGGACAATGAGGTCCCTGTACTCCTCACCCACCACATCTCATCCAATAGAGCACCTTTGAGATGGATGGAACCAGAGATTCCCATCATGGATGTGCAGCCAACAAATCAGAAGCAGCTATGTGATGCTATCATGTCACTATGGAGCAAAATCCCTGAAGAATGTTTCCAACACCTTGTTGAATATTTGCCACGTAGAATGAAGGTAGTTCTGAAGGCAAAAGGGGGTCACTGGGGACACTGTTAGCAGCACACCAGTTGTTACATGCAAAAGTTGCTATTCTCTAGAACTTTTCACTGGACATTTGTTTGAATTATGAGTTTGAATTTGTAAGGAAATAAAGTTGGTATAAATCCCATGGGGAAAACATATATTGAAAACTTGTGCAAAACAGTTCATAAAAACACATGCTGAGAAAAATCCTCATAAGTTAAATCGAGGCAGTTGCGCATATAAATTGCACATATAAATAAGAAATACCGCTAATAAAAATTTCAGTGTAGCAGGCTGAATCAGCCACGTTGGATTCCTGGCTCCGGTCAGCAGGCGCATGTGCGTGATGACATCATGACCTACGCGTTTCGTCAAAAGTCAGGGGGACTGGCTTTGAACCTTATATGCACCGCCCCACTACTAAGCAACCATATGAATAATAAATATTAGCGCTTGCACAGGCACATTAAATATTTCACAATGTTTAGGGACTTCAATTCATCCAGGAAACATAAGTGTGCTTTTACCCGCTATGCCTCCCTCCAAACAAAAGTAAAGCGGTTTACAAGAGACCAGATTTTCTACCTCTTCTCATCCTTAAAGTTACCCCCTGGTTTTTCAGGTGACCTTTATGAAAAAAAGAGAGGTGTAATAATAGCGTTCCATAAAAATACCCCTTCATCCGCTCCCTAGAAATTGCCAACCCATTCAAAAGATACCTGTCTTTACGGAGGGCGAGCTTTGACGTGTAGATAACTTTTGTGAATTACTACGCCCCCAATGCCCACTATCCCCATTTTTTTCTCACATTTACTAAATGTAATTTCTTTCCAACAAGAAAGGGACTCTAATTATGATGGGAGACAGCAACATCATGCTAAATAGAAAGATGGACAGGTCCACCCCTTCCTCTTCTTCTCCCACTAGCAGTGATTCTAACCACCCAACACAGCAATTCCTTAACCTATTTACAGAGTAGAATTTTGGAGACTTCTGGGATTATACCATAACTGTTATACCCATATTGACCACTTTTTTGTTCCTAAGGCCGCGTACACACGCGGGGACTGTTTGCTCAACTTTGTCCGCTGAACAGTGTTTCGGCGGACAGTCCGCTCGTGTGTGGGCTTTCAGCGGACAGTTTCAGCGAACAGTCTGCTGAACAAAGTTTTTCGGAAATTCCGAAAAACTGTCCGCTGAAACTCTGTTTCAGCGAACAGTCCCCTCGTGTGTAGGCTTGTTCGTCAAACTAAGTTTCGCGCATGCTCAGAAAGGATTTACACGCCGAAGTTTGCATTGCAGTGTATAGGACGTCGTATTTTTCGTCCCGTCGTACGTGCCGTTCACGTCATCGCGCACGGTTTCAGCGGACTGTTCGTTCGTCGTGTGTGGGCAAGTCCGTCCATGCTAATTTTGAGCGGACTGTCCGCTGAAACTGTTTGGCGGACAAAGTTGGGCGAACAGTCCCCGCGTGTGTACGCGGCCTTAGTCTCCACGCCTCAGACTACTCACCACTCTTACTTGCTGGCGATCCTTCCGAGTGCCCTCGATCTAAAGATTCACCGCACGCCATGGTCGGACCACTCACCACTCTTACTTGCGGGCTTTTTCCAGGCTCCTCCCATGCTTACGGGCCAACAGTGGATGTCTATCATTTTTCACAAAATGGCGCAGTCCAAAAAGTAACCCTCTGTCCTTCTATTTACCATGTGCACAGTTCTTTCGTTGTTGCACTTACTCCCGAAGGAGCGTCTGAATTTATTGGGCTTACTGTTACCTTTTTCCCCTCGTATGCGTCTAGGGGTTTCCCGAGGTAGTTGGCCCAAAAACTGCAGAGACTGACGACAGATCCACTTAAAGGGATTTTTATTTGCGAAAAGTAGTTAACAATACAGTCTCTCAGCATAAGATCAGAAGGTTTAGGTGAAAAGTCCAGGTACTCTTAATGTTAAATTCAGTATGAAACAGTGTCTCACTTTGAATAAATTGAGAGAATAGCCATTCACCCTAATTGGATAGTCCTTCTCCCACCAGGCCTAGCAGCCAACAGGGTGTTTGAGTCAGGAACAAGTCTCTGCCACAGACTTTACTGTAGAACACGTGAGGGAAACTTGAAAGCTTGTAGAACACTCGTGTGGTACCAGTATCTTGCAGTCAGTCCGGCGATACCGCAGGAGATAGGATTCACTTAGGTCCTTCAACTTGTCCAGGCTCTTGTTGAGAAGCCAACCCTTGCGTGGCCTTCTCCCGAAGAGTCCTCCCCTGGTTAACTTCACAGTTGCTGAGCCTCTCCATTAACCGAGACGGCACCAGACCACCTCCGAATCCACCTTTCAGTTTTCTTGCCTCGGGCTAGCCAGCCCGCGAGACGTAAAGTCGGATGGATCCGCACCCCGGGCCATGGGGGGCTGGTCTGGAGGACCAGGACCATGCAGTCAGAACATACTTCTGGACTGGAACCCCGAAACACGTGACATCCGCACCTTAAGTACCCCCTCCCAGGCGACACTCCCACTGGGCTGGTTCCGAGAGAGAGTAACCTTAATGCACCCAACTAGACTGTGTTTCAATGCCTGCCAAAAGTGACAGCTCCCCCATGGCCAGGCAGAACACCCTGCAGTCCAGTCAGACTGATGCTGAGGGCAAAAATTTAGAATAATTAGACCCAAACCAAACTGTTTTAAGGGTGACATTAAATTGCAAAAACATATAGCGTGTGCTCTTCAGGAGCCGGCGCTACATCTATATCCGCATACTTGGCTGAAAACACAGACTCGGTTTCTTCTCCCACAATTCTATGGGAAGCCCACAAGGCTCCACTCAGAGGTCAACTTATCCATCACACATCTTGTAGGGGAAAAAAAAAGAAGGAGGCTCCAAAATAACGACCCTGCCCTCTCACCACACACAATTAGAATCCCAATTTAAAGTATCACAATCCTATTCTTTACGCAAACATATAGAGGCAACTAAAGTCAAACTAAACCTTCTCCTGAATCAAAAAGCCGAAAAAATAAATCAGATAGTCTAGGAGTAACTTCTACGCAATAGCCAACAAGCCAGGCCTGATGTTAGCAAACTTACTTAAAGCCCCACATCTGCAATAATAATCCTATGAATGCCTAACAACACAATCATGACAAACTGTTCCACAGTAGTAAATACATTTGCTTTGATCCTGTCTTCTCTATATAAGCCCTCAGAGCCTTTCAGAAACGACCTGTCAGAAGCAATGGAATCAGATATCGCTGCCCCAGAAGTCCTCAAGAAAATCACAACATGCTCACATCGTCAACCTTGGCCCATTTAGTGTTTCATAGGGGTGTTAATATACAGTATCTCACAAAAGTGAGTACACCACTCACATTTTTGTAAATATTTTATTAGATCTTTTCATATCTTTTCATGTGACAACACTGAAGAAATTACACTTTGCTTCAATTGCTAAATTTGATGTTATCGCTCTCACTCTCTCATACTGGTCACTGGAAGTTCAACATGGCACCTCATGGCGAAGAACTCTCTGAAGATCTGAAAAAAAGAATTGTTGCTCTACATAAAGATGGCATAGGCCAGTGATGGCGAACCTTGGCACCCCAGATGTTTTGGAACTACATTTCCCATGATGCTCATGCATTCTGCAGTGTAGTTGAGCATCATGGGAAATGTAGTTCCAAAACATCTGGGGTGCCAAGGTTTGCCATCACTGGCCTAGGCTATAAGAAGATTGCCAAGACCCTGAAACTGAGCTGCAGCACGGTGGCTAAGACCATACAGCGGTATAACAGGACAGGTTCCACTCAGAAGAGGCCTCACCATGGTCCACCAAAGAAGTTGAGTGCACGTGATCAGCATCATATCCAGAGGTTGTCTTTGGGAAATAGATGTATGAGGGCTGCCAGCATTGCTGCAGAGGTTGAAGGGGTGGGCGTCAGCCTGTCAGTGCTCAGACCATACGCCACACACTGCATCACATCAAATTGGTCTGCATGGCTGTCATCCCTGAAGGAAGCCTCTTCTAAAGATGATGCACAAGAAAGCCCGCAGTTTTCTGAAGACAAGCAGACTAAGTACATGGATTACTGGAACCATGTCCTGTGGTCTGATGAGACCAAGATAAACTTATTTGGTTCAGATGGTGTGAAGCGTGTGTGGTGGCAACCAGGTGAGGAGGACAAAGACAAGTGTGTCTTGCCTACAGTCAAGCATGGTGATGGGAGTGTCATGGTCTGGGGCTGCATGAGTGCTGCCGGCACTGGGGGGCTACAGATCATTGAGGGAACCATGAATGCCAACATGTACTGTGACATACTGAAGCAGAGTAGACTCGGCCACAGGGCAGTATTCCAACATGATAATGACCCCAAACACACCTCCAAGATGACCACTGTCTTGCTAAAGAAGCTGAGGGTAAAGGTGATGGACTGGCCAAGCATGTCTCCAGACCTAAACCCTATTGGGCATCTGTGGGGCATCCTCAAATGGAAGGTGGAGGAGCGCAAGGTCTCCAACATCCACCAGCTCTGTGATGTCATCATGGAGGAGGGAAAGAGGACTCCAGTGCCAACCTGTGAATCTCTGGTGACCTCCATGCCCAAGAGGGTTAAGGCAGTGCTGGAAAATAATGGTGGACACACAAAATATTGACACTTTGGGCCCAATTTGGACATTTTCACTTAGGGGTGTACTCACTTTTGTTGCCAGCGGTTTAGACATTAATGGCTGTGTGTTGAGTTATTTTGAGGGGACAGCAAATTTACACTGTTATACAAGCTGTACACTCACTACTTTACATTGTAGACAAGTGTCATTTCTTCAGTGTTGTCACATGAAAAGATAGAAGAAAATATTTACAAAAATGTGAGGGGTGTACTCACTTTTGTGAGATACTATATGTACAGGTTGTAAATGCATAACTTTATGTCACTGTTAGCTAGACATTTTAATAAACTATATATAGAAGGGTGGGGGATTGGGGAGATGACAATATTATTCTCTTTCCCCACCTGAAATCAATTATCACAATAGTTTTGTATCTTTTTCTCCCCTGATAGGCTGACTGACTTTGATTGACAGCCATGGGAGCCAATAGCGCTGGAAGGAGCTCACGTAGATGGAGCTCACGTAGGTAATTGGGAGGTTGCTTCACGCCAAAGGTTTTTTTTTATCTTAATGCATAAAATGCCTCTGCCTTTACATATCCTTTAATTTTTATAAAAGTAAAAATGTAAGTAAAAAAAAATACAGGCAAATTAGGACAGACTCGATGGACCACTTGGTTCTTTTTTTTTCTGCCATAACACTTCTATGTTCTTATATTGTTAAAGTTGTCAGGCTCCAACTCTGATATTTATGCAGCCTCATCCAATCCCTGGGGGGGGGGGGGGTGCCCAGGTGATGGCTGGGAGAATGTATAAATAGTCTGAAGCCTGAGAGAGCAGGCTTTTTCCCCAGGGGGACAGGTTCCCACCCAGAAGGGCTGCTTCCCTTCCTGGCAGTCCAGCTGAGGATTCTGCTGTTGCCATCAAGGGTTCTGTTGTGTATAGCTGGGGGGGGGGGGGGGGGGCTATCCTACTGCAAATCCCTTTTGGAGCTAAGAGAGCGGGGTCCCACTGGGGATTCGATCTGGAAAGTTTCATAGAGGAGACTGTCTGCCTGAGTCTGGAGGGAGGCATCCAAGTCCCAGGGACACTGTGAATACAGACCTGCAAGATCCTAGTAACTGTAGGCTTTAAAGCGGTTGTATTGCCCTCTTGGTCCTTTTTACCAACAGGTAAGCCTATAATAAGGCAGGTTTAGGAGATATTCACCCTTCATGCAGCCGCTGACGTCAGCGACGCATGCGGGCTGAAGGTCCGGCGGCTTGTGCCAGAACTTGCCGGAATGGAGGACTCCCGGGGCGAATGCATGGGAGTGACGTCATCGTGGCTCCATCCAGTCATCACGAACCCGAAAGAAACCCAAAGGGAACATGTCTGCCCCCCTTGGCAGTGACCGGGCGATGCATACTAGCTTATTATTCTATTGTCTTGCAGGATTTCTTTTCTCCGATGGTTTACTACCGCTTAAACATTTGTTTTACCCTCAGGCTCCAGTCACACCTGAGCGCCTTGGATCGTTGGCAGAATCGCCGTGATTCTGCCCGTGATCCCAGAATAGCAGAAAAACGCGTAAAGCGTTTGCAATGCCATTATTTCCTAATGGCACCCGTTGCGGTGCGGTTTTACCGCGATTGTCGAGGGACAAAACGCGCTACAATTGTTGGCAGACATCGCAAACCGCAAACGCTCCTGGGCTCTGTGCCAAGATTTGGTGCATCGGCTTCTTTGGAGCGTTTTTGGAACGGAGGGAGGCCCATTCAAATGAATGGTGCTGCTCCACTATAAAAAAAAAAGCTAAAAAAAAAAATACGGCGTGGTGGAGGTCGCTACGCTATGCTCAGGTGTGAATAGAGCCTTAGGCATGAAGGGTTTAAACTTTCACCTTGGTCCATCAAACATGTCATACATCCTATCATTATGTGGCGTCCGTCTTTACTTCCTTACTCACATTTCATTTCCTCAATATGTAAATATAGCTTCTAGTTTAGGCAAAACGCCCCAACGTACAAAAGATGAAAGCCTAGCTCCAAGAGATGGACGGCTTCTTACACCTAAATATTAGAATGGCCGGATCCTCCACCATTGCAATATACAGTTGTGCTCATAAGTTTACATACCCTGGCAGAATTTATGATTTCTTGGCCATTTTTCAGAGAATATGAATAATAACACAAAAACTTTTCTCTCACTCATGGATAGTGTTTGGCTGAAGCCATTTATTATCAGTCAACTGTGTTTACTCTTTGTAAATCATAATCGCAACAGAAACTACCCAAATGACCCTGATCAAAAGTTTACATACCCCAGTTCTTAATTCCGTGTATTGCCCCCTTTAACATCAATGACAGCTTGAAGTCTTTTGTGGTATTTGTGGATGAGGCTCTTTATCTTCTCAGATGGTAAAGCTGCCCATTCCTCTTGGCAAAAAGCCTCCAGTTCCTGTAAATTCTTGGGCTGTCTTGCATGAACGCATGTTTGAGATCTCCCCAGAGGGGCTCAAGGATATTGAGGTCAGGAGACTGAGATGGACACTCCAGAACCTTCGCTTTATTCTGCTGTAGCCAATGACAGGTTGACTTGGCCTTGTGTTTTGGATCTTGTCATATTGGAATGTCCGAGTACGTCCCATGCCCAGCTTCCTGGCTGATGAATGTGTAGCGGTGACACTTTGGACAAAGTGTCATTCAAGTGTAAATTTAGTTTTTTGCCTCAGAACGGTAATGGGGTTCTGAGGGTTAATTTATGTAGGTTAACTTTGACATCAGTTTGGCTGGGCTGTGTTAGAGTTCTGCCTGGTCATGTGTACGGTGAGGGGCACATGACAGGCTCAGAACCAGGCCTAGTTGGACGTTTTGGGTATTCCTCTGAGCCAATCAGTGGGTGTGCCGGGCCCCGCTGAGGAGTCTGGAGAGGGGTACTTAAGATGTTGAGGTCACGTGTTACGGGTGATTCGTTTGTGAGGCCCTAGCGGTCTGTTCCTGATTCTGGACTGGGGTAGCCCCACGAGGGGTCCCGGTCACTGGAGTGTTCGTCGCTCCGCAACATGCTTCGGTTGGTTACCCCTGATAGACCCGCCTGGTTTGGGGTAGGGATCCGTCTGTTCCCGGGTCTCAGAACTGGCTGGTCCGAGGTGCAGTAACTGAGGGAGGATTCAAGGTGTCCGGGTGTGCTCTCGGCTTGGAGGGGCACCGCAGCTCGTGGAAGTGACCGGGGGAGGAGGGCCAACAAGCTGGTGTCCTGAGAAGTGCCTGGTTACTGAGTTGTGAAGGACATTGACGAATCCACGCTGTTTCTAGTACTGTCAAGGAGACAGAGAATGTTCCAGGTACTGAGGAAAAAGATTCCTGTTCACTTTCAGTTACAACTTGTTCAAGGTCAGAGATTTCACAAGTTCTGAGTCAAAGCGTTGATTGCCATAATCTCTGGCTAGAGATCTGTTCAGCCTTGAAGTGACCAGCTGCGAGTGGCTACTCTCTGGGTGGAAATAGAGACTTTGTTATACTAGCAGTTCAAGGTGCCTGAGTTCTTCACCCTTGTCCTCTGTTCCCATACGAGACTGTGTTGTTGGATGTTACCCCTGCAAATAAAAACCTTTCAAAAAGGACTTTATTGGTGTTAACGTCCAAAGTTGTTGGGTATCACCCCTGGGAACCCCTAGACGTGGAAGAACAAGCCAAGCGGAGGTAATCGGTAAGCCCAAAAAGTTAAGGCCGCCTTGCAAAGGGTTATGGCCGCTACATGTTTAGTAAATTTATTTCTACCAAAAAAAAAACATAATTTTAGTGTATTTTTAACCACTTGCTCTCTGGAAGGTTTTACCCCATTCAGGCCAGTTTTTGCTATTCAGCACTGCGCTACTTTAACTGGTAATTGCTGCGTCATGCGTTGTACCCAAATAAAATATATATCATTTTTTCACACACAAAGAGCTTTCTTTTGGTGGTATGTAATCACCACTGGGTTTTTTAATTTTTTTGCTATATAAATGAATAAATAAAATAAATAAACCCCCAAAAAACAATATTTTCTACTTTCCGTCATAAAACATGCCCAAACATGCCCAATAAAATCACATTTCTTTTGCGAAAATGTATTCTGCTACATGTCTTTGGTAAAAAATAAAATCCAAATAAGTGTATACAAATAACCCAAATCATTGTATATTATTTAGCCTGTAGGAAAGTTATACTATCTACAAACTATTGGATATGCAGTGCCTTGCAAAAGTATTCACCCCCCTTGGCTTTTTACCTAATTTGTTACATTACAGTCTTTAGTTCAATGTTTTTTTTTAATCTGAATTATATGTGATGGATCAGAACACAATAGTCTAAGTTGGTGAAGTAAAATTAGAAAAATATATACATAAAACTATTTTTCAGGAATAAAAAAATGATAATTGGCATGTGCGTAGGTATCCACCCCCTTTGTTATGAAGCCCATAAAAAGCTCTGGGGCAACCAATTACCTTCAGAAGTCACATAATTAGTGAAATGATGTCCAATCTAAGTGTCACATGATCTGTCATTACATAGATACACCTTTTTGAAAGGCCCCAGAGGCTGCAACACCTAAGCAAGAGGCACCACTAACCAAACACTGCCATGAAGACCAAGGAACTCTCCAAACAAGTAAGGCTCGGTTCACACAGGGGCGACTAGGGGCGACACGACTTTGGGAAGGCAACTTGGAGACGACTTGTGAATGATTGACAGCGCGACTTTGTACTAATTAACAGCGCGACTTGTAAGTCGCCCCAGGCCAGGCGACTTTTGCCGCGGCCAATCAGAGAATGAGCTCTGAAGGGGGAACTCCACGCCAAATTTCTGAAAAAAATTTGGCGTGGGTTCCCCCTCCGAGAGCATACCAGGCCCTTAGGTCTGGTATGGATTCCAAGGGCAACCCCCTACGCCGGAAAAACAGCGTGGGGGTCCCCCCCAGATCCACACCAGACCCTTATCTGAGCACGCTACCCGGCCGGCCAGGAAAGGGGGTGGGGACGAGCGGGCGCCCCCCCTCCTGAGCCGTACCAGGCCGCGTGCCCTCAACATGGGGGGGTGCCTTGGGGGAGGGGGGGCGTGCGGCCCCCCCACCCCAAAGCACCTTGTCCCCATGTTGATGAGGACAAGGGCCTCTTCCCGACAACCCTGGCCGTTGGTTGTCGGGGTCTGCGGGCGGGGGGCTTATCGGAATCCGGGAGCCCCCTTTAATAAGGGGGCCCCGGATACCGGCCCCCCAACCTATGTGAATGAGTATGGGGTACAATGTACCCCTACCCATTCACCTGTAAAATAAAAGTACAAAAAAACACAACACACCAGATAAAATACTTTATTGCACAGCTCCGGGGGTCTTCCGTCTTCGGGGGTCTTCTCGCCGGACTCCTCCGCTATCTTCTTGTAGCTCTTTTGCTAGCGAAGGAGTCCGGCTTTCATCCCCGCCGCCGGCCTCTTCTTCCGACTTCGGGGGTCTTGTCCCCCTCTTCGGTTCTTCTGCCGGGCCACCGCGCCTTCTTATAGCTCTTTTACAGGCGGTGGCCCGGTCTTCTGTCACCGCCGCCGCCGCCTTCCGTTCTTCTTCTCCAGGAGATGTTGACTCGACGCTCTCTCCGGCCGGAATGCCAGGGACGCGCTGCGCTGCCACTTATATAGGGACAAGGGGCGGTGTCACATGGGTTGATGTCACATGGGTTGGTCACATGGGTTGATGTCACATGGTAAGGGGGCGGGGTCACCATGTGACATCAACCCATGTGACCAACCCATGTGACATCAACCCATGTGACAACGCCCCTTCTACCTATATAAGTGGCAGCGCAGCGCTTCCCTGGCATTGCGGCCGGAGAGACTGTCGAGTCAACATCTCCTGGAGAAGAAGAACGGAAGGCGGCGACGGCGGCGACAGAAGACCGGGCCACCGCCTGTAAAAGAGCTATAAGAAGGCGCGGTGGCCCGGCAGAAGAACCGAAGAGGGGGAGTATGGGGTACATTGTACCCCATACTCATTCACATAGGGTGGGGAGCCGGTATCCGGGGGCCCCCTTATTAAAGGGGGCTCCCGGATTCCGATAAGCCCCCCGCCTGCAGACCCCGACAACCAACGGCCAGGGTTGTCGGGAAGAGGCCCTTGTCCTCATCAACATGGGGACAAGGTGCTTTGGGGTGGGGGGGCTGCACGCCCCCCCTCCCCCAGGCACCCCCCCATGTTGAGGGCACGCGGCCTGGTACGGCTCAGGAGGGGGGGGGGGCACCCGCTTGTCCCCACCCCCTTTCCTGGCCGGCCGGGTAGCGTGCTCGGATAAGGGTCTGGTGTGGATCTGGGGGGGACCCCCACGCCGTTTTTTCGGCGTAGGGGGTTCCCCTTGGAATCCATACCAGACCTAAGGGCCTGGTATTGTCATGGAAGGGATGCCTAACACAGGCATCCAGCACAAAGTAAGCAGATCAATGGGCTGCACTAAGGAATGAGGCTCGAAAGGTAAGTAAGTGAAGATATAAATATTTATTAAGGAAAAAGACACACGTGCAAACCAAACAAACACAGCAAACCATAAACAAGCAAGAACACAAATAATACACAGCAACCATAAACAAGCAAGAGCACAAATAATACACAGCAAACCCCAAAATCCTAAACTAACTAACTAACTATATACATGGAAAGGGAACACATATATAACAAGGCAGGGATGAGAGACAAGGGAAACAGGAGGCCAGGTGGAGGAAGCGGAAGTAAGGGGAGCCAAGGCAGGAATCAGGGGACAAGTCACAGGTATAGGGAACAGAGTCCAGGACAGGAAGCAAATCAGGAAGCAAATCAGGAACAGGTCTCAGGCAACAGGTCAGGCAGGGACAAGGCTAGCAGGAAGGATTCTGAAGCAATGAGCCTCAGTGAAGGGCGGGCTTATATACTTCCAAGCCATACCACTTCAGGTGCAGCTGGATTATTAGAATGTCTGTTTGCTGGGGGACACCCGCTGGTGACCACCAGAACTGCAACCTTTGATGGCAAAAGAAACAGTGACACCAGCAGGCGACCCCAGCAACAACACCGTTCCTGACAGTTCCCCCCCCTAAGGAGTGGCCTCCGGACACTCCATTCTGCCCTTGACCTGACAGTGCATGTAAATGGGGAAAAGTCCAGAAAAGTCTCCCCTGTGATTGCTGAATTCTTTGCGCTCTCCGGCCAGAGTCTCTTAACCTACTGGGAGGCATGCCACCCAAGTCCGACAATGGAACATGTATCCCACCACCAGGGTCTGGAAGTTTAGATCTGGAAATAAAAACAGGCTGGGCAACTTGCTTCGGGTCATCGGGCTGGGCAGCAGGCTCCAGGTCATCAGGCTGGGCATCAAGCATCGGGTCATCAGGCTGGGCAGCAAGCGTCGGGTCATCAGGCTGGGCAGCAAGCATCGGGTCATCAGGCTGGGCAGTAGACTTGGCAGCAAGCACTGGGTCATCAGGCTGGGCAGCAAACACCGGGTCATCAGGCTGGGCAGTAGACTTGGCAGCAAGCACCGGGTCATCAGGTGGGGCAGCAAGCATCGGGTCATCAGGCTGGGCAGCAAGCATCGGGTCATCAGGCTGGGCAGCAAGCATCGGTTCATCAGGCTGGGCAGTAGGCTTGGCAGCAAGCACCGGGTCATCAGGCTGGGCAGCAAACACCGGGTCATCAGGCTGGGCAGTAGACTTGGCAGCAAGCACCGGGTCATCAGGTGGGGCAGCAAGCTCCAGGTCATCAGGCTGGGCAGTAGGCTTGGCAGAAAGCACCGGGTCACCAGGCTGGGCAGCAAACACTGGGTCATCAGCCTGGGCAGAAGGCTTGGCAGCGAGCTCCGGGTCATCAGGCTGGGCAGCGAGCTCCGGGTCATCAGGCTGGGTAGCGAGCTCCGGGTCATCAGGCTGGAAGGCCGGGACATCAGACTGCAAGGCATCGGACTGGAAGGCCGGGACATCAGACTGCAAGGCATCAGACTGGAAGGCCGGGACATCAGACTGCAAGGCATCAGACTGGAAGGCCGGGACATCAGACTGCAAGGCATCAGACTGGAAGGCCGGGACATCAGACTGCAAGGCATCAGACTGGAAGGCCGGGACATCAGACTGCAAGGCATCAGACTGGAAGGCCGGGACATCAGACTGCAAGGCATCAGACTGGAAGGCCGGGACATCAGACTGCAAGGCATCAGACTGGAAGGCCGGGACATCAGACTGCAAGGCATCAGGCTGGAAGGCCGGGACATCAGACTGCAAGGCATCAGGCTGGAAGGCCGGGACATCAGACTGCAAGGCATCAGGCTGGAAGGCCGGGACATCAGACTGCAAGGCATCAGGCTGGAAGGCCGGGACATCAGACTGCAAGGCATCAGGCTGGAAGGCCGGGACATCAGACTGCAAGGCATCAGGCTGGAAGGCCGGGGCATCAGACTGCAAGGCATCAGGCTGGAAGGCCGGGGCATCAGACTGCAAGGCATCAGGCTGGAAGGCCGGGGCATCAGACTGCAAGGCATCAGGCTGGAAGGCCGGGGCATCAGACTGCAAGGCATCAGGCTGGAAGGCCGGGGCATCAGACTGCAAGGCATCAGGCTGGAAGGCCGGGGCATCAGACTGCAAGGCATCAGGCTGGAAGGCCGGGGCATCAGACTGCAAGGCATCAGGCTGGAAGGCCGGGGCATCAGACTGCAAGGCATCAGGCTGGAAGGCCGGGGCATCAGACTGCAAGGCATCAGGCTGGAAGGCCGGGGCATCAGACTGCAAGGCATCAGGCTGGAAGGCCGGGGCATCAGACTGCAAGGCATCAGGCTGGAAGGCCGGGGCATCAGACTGCAAGGCATCAGGCTGGAAGGCCGGGGCATCAGACTGCAAGGCATCAGGCTGGAAGGCCGGGGCATCAGACTGCAAGGCATCAGGCTGGAAGGCCGGGGCATCAGACTGCAAGGCATCAGGCTGGAAGGCCGGGGCATCAGACTGCAAGGCATCAGGCTGGAAGGCCGGGGCATCAGACTGCAAGGCATCAGGCTGGAAGGCCGGGGCATCAGACTGCAAGGCATCAGGCTGGAAGGCCGGGGCATCAGACTGCAAGGCATCAGGCTGGAAGGCCGGGGCATCAGACTGCAAGGCATCAGGCTGGAAGGCCGGGGCATCAGACTGCAAGGCATCAGGCTGGAAGGCCGGGGCATCAGACTGCAAGGCATCAGGCTGGAAGGCCGGGGCATCAGACTGCAAGGCATCAGGCTGGAAGGCCGGGGCATCAGACTGCAAGGCATCAGGCTGGAAGGCCGGGGCATCAGACTGCAAGGCATCAGGCTGGAAGGCCGGGGCATCAGACTGCAAGGCATCAGGCTGGAAGGCCGGGGCATCAGACTGCAAGGCATCAGGCTGGAAGGCCGGGGCATCAGACTGCAAGGCATCAGGCTGGAAGGCCGGGGCATCAGACTGCAAGGCATCAGGCTGGAAGGCCGGGGCATCAGACTGCAAGGCATCAGGCTGGAAGGCCGGGGCATCAGACTGCAAGGCATCAGGCTGGAAGGCCGGGGCATCAGACTGCAAGGCATCAGGCTGGAAGGCCGGGGCATCAGACTGCAAGGCATCAGGCTGGAAGGCCGGGGCATCAGACTGCAAGGCATCAGGCTGGAAGGCCGGGGCATCAGACTGCAAGGCATCAGGCTGGAAGGCCGGGGCATCAGACTGCAAGGCATCAGGCTGGAAGGCCGGGGCATCAGACTGCAAGGCATCAGGCTGGAAGGCCGGGGCATCAGACTGCAAGGCATCAGGCTGGAAGGCCGGGGCATCAGACTGCAAGGCATCAGGCTGGAAGGCCGGGGCATCAGACTGCAAGGCATCAGGCTGGAAGGCCGGGGCATCAGACTGCAAGGCATCAGGCTGGAAGGCCGGGGCATCAGACTGCAAGGCATCAGGCTGGAAGGCCGGGGCATCAGACTGCAAGGCATCAGGCTGGAAGGCCGGGGCATCAGACTGCAAGGCATCAGGCTGGAAGGCCGGGGCATCAGACTGCAAGGCATCAGGCTGGAAGGCCGGGGCATCAGACTGCAAGGCATCAGGCTGGAAGGCCGGGGCATCAGACTGCAAGGCATCAGGCTGGAAGGCCGGGGCATCAGACTGCAAGGCATCAGGCTGGAAGGCCGGGACATCAGACTGCAAGGCATCAGGCTGGAAGGCCGGGACATCAGACTGCAAGGCATCAGGCTGGAAGGCCGGGACATCAGACTGCAAGGCATCAGGCTGGAAGGCCGGGACATCAGACTGCAAGGCATCAGGCTGGAAGGCCGGGACATCAGACTGCAAGGCATCAGGCTGGAAGGCCGGGACATCAGACTGCAAGGCATCAGGCTGGAAGGCCGGGACATCAGGCTGGAAGGCATCAGGCTGGAAGGCCGGGACATCAGACTGCAAGGCCGGGACATCAGACTGCAAGGCCGGGGCATCAGACTGCAAGGCCGGGGCATCAGACTGCAAGGCCGGGGCATCAGACTGCAAGGCCGGGGCATCAGACTGCAAGGCCGGGGCATCAGACTGCAAGGCCGGGGCATCAGACTGCAAGGCATCAGACTGGAAGGCATCAGACTGGAAGGCCGGGGCATCAGACTGGAAGGCTGGGGCAGCAGGCTGGAAGGCGTCAGGCTGGAAGGCCGGGGCAGCAGGCTGGAAGGCGTCAGGCTGGAAGGCCGGGGCAGCAGGCTGGAAGGCGTCAGGCTGGAAGGCCGGGGCAGCAGGCTGGAAGGCGTCAGCAGGCTGGAAGACATCAGCAGGCTGGAAGGCTGGGGCAGCAGGCTGGACAACAGGCAGAGACACTGGCACAACAGGCTGAACAGCAGGCATTGGAACATCAGGCGTGGAGGCAGAAGTGGGTGATGACAGAATGGTATGGGTTGGGAAAAACTTCCGTTTCTTTTTGGTTTTAGCAACTGAAGATTTGTATGTGGGTACAGGGCTGTAGGTAGTGGATGCAGCTGGTAAGAGCGAAGAGTGGAAGGATGGTAAAGCAGAGGGAGCAGATCTTGAGGGGAGATTCAATGGAACTGATGAAGGCAGCTGAGAAGTAGCAGAGGGGTTAAAGGCTGGGTAGGTACAGCAGGAGGAAACAGGGTACTGGTACTTCATTGGTAGCAGGGTGTATTGGTCAGAAATTGTGGTTGTTGGGGGTAATAGAGAGGAAGATATCCCAGCAGGCTGGTATCTGGACACAGAAATGGGTGGTTGGGAGCTGACAGAAGCTGAGTACAACAAGCTTGACCAGGCCTGTAATAATGGTTGCACAAAATCAGGTTTGTACATGGTTTGTCTGACCAGAGACTGCACTGAATCAATACATGCTGCAAGCACCTGTTGAGGACAAGCTGAGTACTGCTCAAAGAAAAAGGCTGAGTCATCTTCCAACAGCCACACCAAAGACTCTACCTGAGCTGCACTAAAAGGGGGTGTATAGTCATCACCTCCACTAGGGACATCAGACAGGGCCAACTCTGTACAGATCCGAATCAATGGCTGCACATCCTCAAACAGAAAACTGCCCTGATCAACAAAAACATGGGCTATACGGATACATTCCAGCAGTTGCTCTCTAGTGTATTCACCTAATGTCTGATGACAAAAATCTCTGTCATCTGTTGCCAGAAGCGAAAGATACAGGATATCTTCCAGATGCATTTTTCTTGGCAATAGCTAGTGTCCAGATCCTATTCCCAAGTGCAGCCGATCTGTTAGTATGGCTTCAGAATTCTGTCATGGAAGGGATGCCTAACACAGGCATCCAGCACAAAGTAAGCAGATCAATGGGCTGCACTAAGGAATGAGGCTCGAAAGGTAAGTAAGTGAAGATATAAATATTTATTAAGGAAAAAGACACACGTGCAAACCAAACAAACACAGCAAACCATAAACAAGCAAGAACACAAATAATACACAGCAACCATAAACAAGCAAGAGCACAAATAATACACAGCAAACCCCAAAATCCTAAACTAACTAACTAACTATATACATGGAAAGGGAACACATATATAACAAGGCAGGGATGAGAGACAAGGGAAACAGGAGGCCAGGTGGAGGAAGCGGAAGTAAGGGGAGCCAAGGCAGGAATCAGGGGACAAGTCACAGGTATAGGGAACAGAGTCCAGGACAGGAAGCAAATCAGGAAGCAAATCAGGAACAGGTCTCAGGCAACAGGTCAGGCAGGGACAAGGCTAGCAGGAAGGATTCTGAAGCAATGAGCCTCAGTGAAGGGCGGGCTTATATACTTCCAAGCCATACCACTTCAGGTGCAGCTGGATTATTAGAATGTCTGTTTGCTGGGGGACACCCGCTGGTGACCACCAGAACTGCAACCTTTGATGGCAAAAGAAACAGTGACACCAGCAGGCGACCCCAGCAACAACACCGTTCCTGACAGGTATGCTCTCGGAGGGGGAACCCACGCCAAATTTTTTTCAGAAATTTGGCGTGGAGTTCCCCCTTCAGAGCTAGTAATTCTGTCAAAGTCGCCTCCGTATAGACAGAGATCCGACTTGGAGGCGACCTCCATTGAAATCAATGGGTACAAGTCGCCTACAAGTCGGATTGAAGTAGTACAGGAACTTCTTTTGAAGTCGGAGGCGACTTCAGTCGCGTGCATTAAGACGGCTCTCATTCACTTACATTGATTTTTAAATGTTGTCCGACCTGAGGCGATCAGGGGCGACATCAAGTCGGATCGCAGTCGCTCCTGTGTGAACCGAGCCTAACAGACAATGTTGTTGAGAAGTACAAGTCACGGTTAGGTTATAAAAAAAATATCCAGGGGCGTGGCTTGGCCGCTGACCAGAATGGCCGCATAGACACAGAGCTCCTCACATCCACCAAGCTATAATCAGCATCCAGCCTCATCAGCCTAACCGATCCATCCCACGGAGAGCCAGGGACCACCGCACATCACCGGGAACATGACCCGCGGTAGATCCGCCGCCCACGGAGCGAGAAAACTCATGGAGTTTTATATGAAGCCCCCCAGCGCACAGGCCCAAGATGGCGCCGACCGGGACGGAGTTCCTGCGCCTCAGGAGACACACGCGGCCTCGGCGGCCCCGGAGTCCACAGAGGACCCCCTCTTTGACATGGAGGAGTCTGGGGAACAGCAACACCCGCCCTGCATATCACCGGCTGACAGAGGTAAGAGATCAGCCATGTCTCCAGCACATTCTCCCTCTAAGCCTCCCCCAGTGATGCGGCAGCATGGCGCTTACACCTGTAGTTCCACAGCAGCACCAGGTGAATCCAACACCTCACTGGCAGCTTACAACACCTCTGATAGCCCTGCTTCTGAACATACCCTAAAGGCCATGTTACTCTCATTGCAAGCAGACATGCAGAGGGAATTTGAATGAATGAATGAATGAATGAAATACTTATATAGCGCACAATGCGAACTGAATCGCCTCTAGGCGCTGTGGCGAGCTTTGATAAAAGAGGAAGGTCTTGAGTTTTTTCCTAAAAGCCAGGTGATTTTCTTCCAGGCGGATGTTGATTGGTAGAGCATTCCATAGCCGAGGCCCTTGGACAGCGAAACTCCGATCACCCTTGGATTTATACCGGGCTTTGGGCACGAGGAGGAGGTTTTTGTTGGCTGATCGAAGACTGCGGTTTGGTGTGTAATGATTTATTTTCTCCATTAGGTATTGCGGAGCTTCTCTATGCACGCATTTGTGGGTGAGGCAAAGGGTCTTGAATGTGATCCGATTTTTTACGGTTAGCCAATGTAAGCTCCTCAGTGAAGGAGAAATGGATTCCCAGGTTTTTTTTCCTGTTATCAGCCTTGCCGCCGTATTTTGGATCAGTTGTAATCGCGCAAGTTGATATTGTGGTAATCCTATGTAAAGCGAGTTTGCGTATTCCAGTCGTGAATTAATGATTGTTCCAACTACCACTGCTTTGTCATTCTTTGGGATAAAAGGGATGAGTCTGCGAAGCATGCGCAGCAGATGGTGAGATCGACTGACTACAGATCCTATTTGCGCATCCATTGACATTTGTGCGTCTAAAATAACCCCGAGACTCTTCGCTTTGGTCTTTGGGGAGATAGTCTGCCCAAAGACGGTTGGTGGAGACCAGGAGGTTTTGGTTGCGGGCTTATGATTTGGGTGTAAGATAAGAAGCTCTGTCTTTGATTGGTTCAGCTGGAGGGAGTTGGTGGTCATCCAGTCCTCTATTGATTTGAGGCAGTTTTCAAGTTGTTGTTGGTGATCTTTTTTTCCATTGATCCGGAAATAAAGTTGCGTGTCGTCAGCGTAAGAGTGGAAGCAGAGATCTGAGCATCTGATGATTTGAAGGAGTGGGCGAATGTAAATGTTGAAGAGAACGGGTGACAACGGAGAGCCTTGAGGGACTCCACAGGTGACTGCCCGAGTTTCGGAGAGGAATTTTCCTAGTTTCACTGTCTGTGACCGATTTCCTAGGAAGGACGCGAACCATTGGAGATCTATGTCTTGGACTCCGGCTACTTCTGTGAGGCGGACGAGTAGAGTATTGTGATCTACTGTATCAAACGCTGCACTTAGGTCTAGCAGTACGAGGAGACACGGCTCTCCTTCATCTGCGGCTTCGAGGGCGTCATCCCAAATCTTGAGGAGAGCTGATTCTGCTCCATGACCCGGGCGGAAGCCTGATTGCAGCGGGTCCAGGAGTTTGTGAGTATCCAGGTGAAGTTGTAGCTGATGTACTACAGCTTTCTCCATGATCTTAGAAATGGTGTTGAGGCTTGTAATCGGCCTACGGTTGTTTGGATCCTGAGGGTCCAGGTTTGGTTTCTTGAGTAGAGGTTTGACGATGCCTTGTTTGAGGATGCTGGGAACAATCCCTTCGTGGAATGATCGGTTTATGAGGTGGGTTATGGTTGGAGCCACGATGTCGGAGCATTCTTTCAGTAGTTTTGTGGGGATGATGTCAATAGGTGAGGTACTGTCACGCAGTTTATTAATGATGTTTTTTGCGGTGTCTACGGTAATTGGGGATAGTGAAAATTTTGGCGGTTGCGGTATGTTGGTGCAGACATCCTCTTTATGTATTTGCTGGCTGAGGTTGGATGTTTTCTTCTGACAAATTGTTTCCCTGATGGTTTTGACTTTATCGATGAAAAAATCCAACAGTTTGTCACAGTAATCCTGGGATTCGCTTTCTGGGGGTTCTAGGCACACCGGATTCATTGATTGATTAACCAGTTTAAACAGTTCCCGTGGTTGGTTTAGATCCTCAATTAACTATTTGCTGGACAGAGTAGATGATATGGAAGATCACATAGACCACATTGAGCAGCATCTCTCTGCAGCCACCAGCTCCCATAACACTGTGGTTGACATTCAGGATGAACACTCTGCAGCTATCCACCAACTGCGTCTTAAAGTCGCAGACCTCGAAGACCGCTCGAGGCGGAATAATATTAAAATCTGAGGGGTGCCAGAAGCTGTATCATCCCCTGATATAATCCCATATCTGCATCAACTGTTTCGCAAGATTATACCTACCTTAACACCGCAGGATCTCCTTATTGATAGAGCTCATAGGATCCACAAGCCGCAGCACCTGCCCGGCTCAATACCCAGAGATATCCTGGCTAGGATACACTTCTTTAACTCTAAGGAGCAGATCATGAGGGCCGCGAGAACCATACGCAATCTTCCTGAACCCTTCACTAAAATTCAGCTGTATAATGATATCTCGGCCGCCACCTCACAGGCGTGCAAAGCATTTTCACTAATTACTGCGATTCTCATAGAGCACAAAATCGCATACAAGTGGGGATTCCCCACTAAGCTTCTTGTAAGCTTCCAGCAACAGCAAGTCGCCTTTCTAACCCCTAAGGATGGGTTCAAACAGCTGCATAACTGGGGCATCTCACCCAATATACCCCCGGTGCCACCTCTGAATACTAGGTCCTCCGGGATCCCTACTAAATGGGCTACAAAAGTTAAGTCATAACTCTCCGAGGACAATGGGGTAACCTTTCTGGTCGCCCTCCTTATTAGCTGGTTCTCAGTTAACATGCGAGTGTGGATGACCGTCTCATTCTCCTTGAACCCTCCACGCCAGACTGCCACTGTGTGCTAAGCACACGGCATTCTCCATATTTTTAAGTCCAAGTTACCGTTTCACATTATTTTTCTTCACCTACTGTTCCTAAAGGAACCGTTTCATAGAGTGACTTCTGCCTCTATATCACCCGGTTAGCGATATAGAAGCCTCAGCACAGTTTCACTACCTTCCTGATTTCTTGTTATTGCTTGTGACAACTGCTAGTTACTGCTAAAGTTACCGATTTCGTTTATGCATACCATGTAACTAACCACTACTTGCCTCCACATAAGGTTCGATCAACCTCAGTACCATCTTGACAACTGCACTCAGCATATCATGTCCCTGACAAACACATCCCTTAACGTTAAAGGACTAAATAGTCCTTTCAAGCGATCCCTCTTATGGAGGGAAGCAACTGCCTCCCGATCTGACATTTTATGCGTCCAGGAGACCCACCTGTCCTCCCAGAACCCTCCACAATGTACCAATAAACGGTACCCACATATCTTCCACTCCCGCACAAACAAAAAAGTCAGAGGAGTATTGATAGCAGTGTGATCCACTGTAGCACTCACAGTCTCCAACGTAGAACAAGACCCTGAAGGAAGATTCCTAATACTAGCTGCACATTTTAATAACAAGCCCTTGGTGATTGTCAACATATATGCTCCTAACTCGCACCAAAAACCCTTTCTTAAATCCATTCTTGCCAAAATACAACACTACCCGAAAGACCAAATCATTATATGCGGGGACTTCAATGCGGTGCTAGATCACACGCTTGATTCCTCAACCTCCCGTAGGAGAAGGTCTACCACCCTCTCCTCCATTATACACTCAGAAGACTTCTATGACCCTTGGAGGTGTCAACATGGTACTGAGAGAGATTATACATTCTACTCTAATGCCCAGAGAACATATTCCAGGATTGACCTGTTCCTGACCTCCAAAGTGTTGCTCCAAGCAGTTTCCTCCACCAGTATTGGAGTAATCTCATGGTCAGACCATGCTCCTATCTCAATGGTCCTTAATCTATCCCCATCTACTACCCCAATTACATTGTGGCGTTTAAACGCCAACCTAATCAGCACCAAGGACATTAGGGAACAGGTCAAATCTGCCATAGATGAGTACTTTACTTTAAACCAACATTCTGTCTCCGACACTACATATTGGAATGCTCATAAGGCGGTTATACGAGGGGTTCTGCTAAAACTGGGAGGTCAGGAGAAGAAAAAGCGTTCAGCGACCCTCAACACCCTCCTAGACAAAATAAAGTCCCTAGAGAAAAGTAACATGCATTCACCCTCTGCATCCACCCACGCAGAACTCGGTAAACTAAGGTCAGAACTGAGCACTTACCTTCAGAACAAACACGAGTTCTACTTACGAAAACTCAAGCTCACCTGGTACTCACAGGGAAATAAAACAGGGAAAATCCTAGCCCAACAATACAAGCGTTAGCCCTTGTACACACGGTCGGAGAATCCGTTGGAATGTGTCCTATCGGACCGTGTCATCGGATAACCCGACTGTGTGTGGTATGCATCGCACTGATTCAGTCGGAATATCCGTCGGACCCAATTTTCCAACATGTTGGAAATATTTCCCGACCAACTGGGCCGATCGGACATACTCTGATCATGTGTAGAGAATTTTGATCGGACCAAGTGCCACGCATGCTCAGATCAAATTCCTACATCAAAGCTATTGGCTACTAGCCTGAATGTAGTCCCATCATAACGAAATTACGTCATCACGTTCTGAAAGATCGGATTTTTCAGCAACTTTGTCCGACCGTGTGTATGCAACAGTTTCGGACAAGATCCGATGGACAAAATCCGACGGGCAAAATCCTATGGATTTGGTTGTGGAAATCTGCGACCGTGTGTACAGGGGCTTAGACAGCCCAATCCACAATCTCCTATTTGGAAGACCCTAAGGGCAACAGACTGACTAACCCCAATTGCTTTGGTTCATTCTATCAACAATTATACAACTTAAAAGACTCCTCGACTGAGACACAACCCACTGATACGAATATCCAGACTTTTCTTTCCAGCGTTTCTCTCCCCTCCTTATCCCCTTCACAATCAGCAGACTTAGCCCTACCCTTTTCGCCCCAGGAAATTAAGAATGCCATTAAAGGTCTACCATTACACAAGGCCCCGGGCCCAGACGGCTTTGGAAACGAATATTATAATACATTCGCTGAAACACTAATCCTACATCTCTGTAACTCCTTTAATAGAATGCTCGCCACTGGGGAGATCCCCACAGAATCCTTAGAAGCCACCATCTCCACCATACACAAACCAGGGAAAGTGCCAGATGACCCAGCAAACTACCGCCCTATTTCGCTTCTCAACTCCGACCTGAAAATGTTTGCCAAGCTTCTTGCCACCCGACTATCACAACACATGACTCACCTTATACACCCAGACCAAGTGGGGTTCATCCCCCGACGTCAGGCCTCAGATGGTACCCTTAGGTTTGTGGATCTTATCCACTGGGCAGAACGCAGTCGAACGCCTTCTCTGCTGATTTCTTTAGATGCAGAGAAGGCGTTCGACAGAGTACATTGGGGATACCTTGCAGCGGTTCTGAAAAAATTTGGTGTAGAGGGCAACTCCTTGAACGCTATTCTGGGCCTATACTCCTCACCCACTGCGAGGATTCGTACCTTGGGCATACTTTCCAACCCTCTTAAAATCACTAACGGCACTCGGCAGGGATGCCCACTCTCACCCTTGCTTTTTGTCCTAGTAATGGAACCGCTGGCGCAGATGATTCGTTCACATCCTCATATTGAAGGTATCAATGTGAAAGATGCGTGCCATAAGATAGGTTTATACGCAGACGATGTAATCATAGCTCTCACAGATCCAGTACAGTTTCTGCCTGTCCTGACTAAAGTTCTGCATAATTTTAGTGAGGTATCCATGTACAAATTGAACCACACGAAATCTGCCATGCTTGGCATTGCGATACCCCCAGCGCTTAAATTAGAAATCTCCAAAATCTCACCCTTCTCCTGGGCTCCCAGTTCCTCTATGATATATTTGGGCATTCAACTGGTTTCCCCCTCCTCATCAATGCTTCGAAACAATCTTGCCTCTTTGTATGTGAAGTTGAACAACCTGACCTCGAATATGACCTCCATAAAAGCCTCATGGGTTGGTAGGATAGCTCTAACTAAAATGTTTCTCCTTCCACATGTTCTCTACTTTTTTCAGACTTTACCACTCCCAATTCTCACAGCAGACCTATCTAAAATCCAACGTATACTAGACTTATTTATATGGGCAGGACGTAAGCCCCGTTTGAAATCCTCCGTCCTATGGGATGGGGGCACCAGACGTTAAAAAATACTACAAGGCCGTCATACTGGATCAAGGAAAGCAACTATGGTCACAGAATCCAGACGCAAGGTGGCACCAAATAGAGTCGGTGGTATTTCCCAATAACTCACAATTGACTCTTGCAGAGATCTGGATGTCGCTTCCTATCACATGGTCTATCTTCCCCACAGTACGGGCCTGTTTAACACAATGGTCTGCAATAGGTCATGTCCAACGAGGTATCCATGGAGACTCATTGAAAAGTTTACCTTTTTTGGCGCTACAACTACTATCCCCAGACCTCTCTATCCAACACTGGCATAACGCTGGAATCAAAACCATTGGAGATCTTTACCTTCAACCGGACCTAAAGAGTTACCAACAACTGACCTCGGAATTCAGACTCTTGCATAAAGACTTATACATATACCTCAGAATTAGACATATTCTCTCAAAAATTTTGACCTCTACGGAAACCACCTCCAGGGATCTTCTCAAATACTACAACCGCCCCCCTAGTACTACCAAAGGCATATCCTTCATTTATACCCTTCTCTCCAGACCTACTACATTCTCTAAACCAACGAATGTGACCTACTGGGAATCGAAGTTACAACACTCGTTCTCCTCAGAAGATTGGCACCGAGATCTACGTACCCCACTAGTCATTTCCAAAAATGTCACACATTGGGAAACGCTCATGAAAATTTTCCATAAGTGGTATTATACACCCAACAAGTTAGCAACTATCTTTACCACCCATTCCCCAAAGTGTTGGAGGAATTGCAACGCAATAGGGGATATGTTCCACATTTGGTGGAGCTGTCCTATTATCGCTACTTTTTGGAACCAAGTCTCTTCTCTTGTACAGTCCCTGACCAATTCCCCCCAGCAGCTGACTTCACGAATGGCTCTCTTTGGTCTGGACTCCCAACACTGGCCCTCCACCAGTTTACCTCAGGTACATCACATACTAATCTCAGCATGCTTACTCATAGCACGTGCGTGGAAAAACCCCCTCCCCCCAACCCTTATAGAGCTCATAATTACCCTTAATGAACACTGTCGCATGGAATTTATATTTTCTAAAGTAAACATGACAGAACCCAGATTCAACAAACACTGGTCTTCCTGGTTAACACATCCAAGCTGTATAAAACTTACATTGTCACTTTAGGCATCGTACCCAGGCCAGACGGAGCTGGCAGTGAAAGTCACCTGTTTATTGTTTTATTTCTTGCCTGTTATATATAAGTTAGCTGTATTTCACTTGTAGCTCCTGGATAATTAACTCAGTAATCTCTCCCACATTATGGGACTAAGTTTTATCCATAGTCAGATTTGTCTATCCATTGTTCTATGGTGTCGCATCCCCCCAGGACACAGCCCATAGGGGTGTCCGAGGGGGATGAGACACTACCGGAATTCCCGAATCTTACCACGCAGAGACCGCAGGATTCAGCAGAAGGGCACCTGGCCCGTAATCTCTTGTATTAGCAGCCTGCGTTCTCCATTGATTGATTATTCAGTGTATTAACGTGCAACTTGTCCTAACATTCAATGCCTCACAGCATGTAGTGTACAAGATGTTTTTGTCATATGCTTGTTAATGTGATATATCTCAATAAAATTCTTTTTGAAAGTAAAAAAAAATATCCAAATCTTTGATGATCCCTAGGAGCACCATCAATTCTATCATAACCAAATGGAAAGAACATGGCACAACATCAAACCTGCCAAGAGACGGCTGCACACCAAAACTCACAGAGCGGGCAAGGAGGGCATTAATCAGAGAGGCAGCACAGAGACCTAAGGTAACCCTGGAGGAGCTGCAGAGTTCCACAGCAGAGACTGGAGTATCTGTACATAGGATGACAATAAGCCGTACGCTCCATAGAGTTGGGCTTTATGGCAGAGCGGCCAGAAGAAAACCATTACTTTCAGCAAAAAACAAAATGGCGCGTTTTAATTTTTTGAAAAGGCATGTGGGAGACTCCCAAAATGTATGGAGGAAGGTGCTCTGGTCCTATGAGACTAAAATTGAACTTTTTGGCCATCAAAGAAAATGCTGTGTCTAGTGCAAACCCAACACATCACATCACCCAAAGAACCCCATCCCCACTGTGAAACCTGGTGGCAGCATCATACTGTGGGGGTGTTTTTCAGCAGTCGGGACTGGGAAACTGGTCAGGGTTGAGGGAAAGATGGATGGCGCTAAATACAGGGATATACTTGAGCAAAACTTGTACCACTCCATGTGTGATTTGATGCTAGAAAGGAGGTTCACCTTCCAGGAGGACAATGACCCCAAACACACTGAATGGTTTAAGGGGAAACATGTAAATGTGTTGGAATGGCCTAGTCAAAGCCCAGACCTCAATCCAATAGAAAATCTGTGGTCAGACCTAAAGATTGCTGTTCACAAATGCAAACCATCCAACCTGAAGGAGCTGGAGCAGTTTTTCAAGGAGGAATGGGCAAAAATCCCAGTGGTAAGATGTGGCAAGACTCATAGAGACTTATCCAAAGCCACTTGGAGCTGTGATAGCCGCAAAAGGTGGCTCTACAAAGTATTGACTTTAGGGGGGTGAATAGTTATGCACATTGACGTTTTCTGTTATTTCGTCCTATTTGTTGTTTGCTTCACAATAAAAAAAAAAACACCTTCAAAGTTGTGGGCAAGTTCTGTAAATTTAAATGATGCAAATCCTCAAACAATCCATTTAAATTCCAGGTTGTGAGGCAACAAAACAAGAAAAATGCCAAGGGGGTGAATACTTTTGCAAGGCACTGTACGTTTGAAAATTGATCAGTCCTGATGTGCTAATGGCCTTGAGGCCCTAAAATGTCAGTACTGTACAAGTACCCCCAAATTACCCTTTTTTGGATCATAGGCAGTCTGCAGTATTTAGTAAGAGGCGCGATGAGTAAAAAGAAAAAAAAAAAAGAAATCATATTTTATTTGATTTTTTAAGCATTTTGTTAAAATTTTTATTTTTTTCTTACAATTTTTTTTTTAGGTATTTTTAAAAATATTTCATCAGGGTGTCCCCATAGTGACATTGTACTATGGGTGGTTAGGGATTTTTTTCATTGCTTTTACAGTGGTGATCACAGCAATGTTTTGAACTGTCATGAATGGGTTAAATTCAGAACAGCTGTGATTTACTATTGTGTGCTGTGATTGGCCCATCGCTATCACATGATACAGGATGCTGTGATTGGGCCAGATACCATGTGAAAGCTGTGGGCCAATCACAGCATCGCTGTAGGATACATAGCTCTTATGAATGAAATTAATTCATAACAGCTTTGTTGACATTGTGATCACATGATTCCCTGGCCGCTTATAGCAGCTGGGTACTGGGAGCCACAATCCGCTGTGTCCGTTGAACACAGCGGTTGTGGGAGCGATGCAATTAAATCTCTTTTCCTCCAAATTCAAGAGTGCCCCCTTGTCCTCTGTGACGACCTTAAAGTGAATAACTCAACACCAAGTTCCCTATATGGATGCCTTATATATTTGTACATGTTGATCATATCCCCCTTATATATTTGTACATGTTGATCAGATCCCCCCTTAACCTTCTCTTCTCAAGAGTGAATAAATTCAGTTCCTCTAATCTTTCCTCATAGCTGAGCTCCTCCGTGCCTCTTATCAGTTTGGTTGTCCTTCTCTGCACTTTCTCCAGTTCCCCGATATCCTTTTTGTGAATTGGTGCCCAAAATGGAACTGCATATTCCAGATGAGGTCTTACTAATGATTTGTACAGGGGAACAAAATGATATCTCTCTCTGGAGTCCATACCTCTCTTATACATGAAAGGACTTTGCTCGCTTTGGAAACCGCAGCTTGGCATTGCATGCTATTATTGAGCTTATAATCTACCAAAACCCCCAGATCCTTCTCCACTATGGATCCCCCCAGTTGTACTCCCCCTAGTATGTATGATGCATGCATATTCTTAGTCCCCAAATGCAAAACTTTACATTTCTCAACATTAAACCTCATCTGCCACATACGGTAGTCGCCCAGTTATTACAGTGCTTGCAAATTGGAGACATCCTGTAAGGACGTTATTCCACTGCATATCTTGGTGTCATCTGCAAAAACTGAAATGGTACTTTTAATTCCAGACCCAATATCATTTATAAATATATTAAAAAAGTAAGGGTCCCAGCACTGTATCTAGGGGTACACCACTGATAACCTTAGACCATTCAGAGTAAGAATCATTAACCACTACTGAATTCTGTCTTTTAGCCAGTTTTCTATCCATTTACAAACTGATCTTTCCAAACCTGTAGACTTTACCTTACACATGAGCCGTGTGTGCGGAACTATGTCAAATGTTTTTGCAAAATCCAAGTATACCACGTCCACCGCCACCCCTCTGTCCAAGTATACCACGTCCACCGCCACCCCTCTGTCCAAGTATACCATGTACACAGCCACCCCTCTGTCCAAGTATACCACATCCACCCCCACCCCTCTGTCCAAGTATACCACGTCCACCGCCACCCCTCTGTCCAAGTATACCACATCCACCCCCACCCCTCTGTCCAAGTATACCACGTCCACAGCCACCCCTCAGTCCAAGTATACCACGTCCACCACCACCCCTCTGTCCAAGTATACCACGTCCACCGCCACCCCTCTGTCCAAGGTTTTACTTACCTCCTCATAAAAATAAATCAGGTTTGTTTGACAACTTCTGTCTTTCATGAACCCATGCTGTCTGTTGCTTAATTAATTTTTTTCCAGCAAGAACTCGTCTATGTGGTCTTTTATTAAACTCTCCAGAATCTTCCTGACTATAGAAGTTAAACTAACGGGTCTATAGGTACTTGGTAAAGACTTTGATCTCTTTTTAAATAT
Source organism: Lithobates pipiens (assembly GCF_037356315.1). Classification (NCBI taxonomy): domain Eukaryota; kingdom Metazoa; phylum Chordata; class Amphibia; order Anura; family Ranidae; genus Lithobates; species Lithobates pipiens. Next base: position 640,720,372 of record NW_027507903.1, read on the forward strand.
GGGCACCACATTGGCCCTGCGTCAATCCAGTGGTACGATTCCAGTCATTAACTTGTCCCTAAAAATAAGAAACAATGCCCTTGAAATGACAGAGCTCAACTCTTTAAGGATCTGGAGGGGGGGGGGGGGGGGGGATGCCATCTGTCCCACATTTATTCTGTCTAAATATTTCAGGACCATATCACTTTTGAGCCATTGTGGATCATTTTGGGCTGTGGCAATACCATCCCCATTATGGACATGAGCTCCCCCTTGCTCCATTGTATACACAGAGCTGAAGAAATAATTTAATACATTTGTTTTCTCTTTGTCCCCAGTCACCTACTTTTGATTATTTTGTAAAGGGCCTACAGGCTCAGAACTGACCTTTTTACTATTAATATTTGAAGAATTTTGGGGGGTTTATGCTACTATCCTGTGAATTTTTGCATCCTTTATTTCCTCTTTACATATTCTGTTATATTCTTTGTAAAATTTAAATGATAATAGTGTTTTGTTATTTTTATATTTTTTAAAAGCTCTTTTCTTATTATTTATAGCTTTTTTTAACTTTGGATGTGAGCTACATAGGTTTGATTTTTAGCCTTTTAAATTTATTGTCCATGGGAATATACTTTGCTGTGTGTTCACATACAGTCCCATTTCTGTTCTGTGTTCATCTATGCCAATATTAATAATAAAGAGCAGCCCTCATCCTTTGAAAATTTGCTATCTTAAAGTTAAGTGTTTTTATCTTTCCCGTATGTGTTTGTGGCTTACAGCTAACATTAAATGAAATCATGTTATGGTCACTGCTACCCAGATGTTCTTTTATATGAATATTAGTAATAAGCTCTGCATGGTTAGAGATTCCCAGGTCCAGTAGAGCATCATTCCTAGTTGGGGGCCTCATTAAACAGCACCATAAAATTGTCTTTTAATAAATGTACACATTTTTGCAATTTAACTATCCCTGCAGTGCCATTACTCCAGTTGGTTTCTGGGTAGTTGAAATCCACCATTATTATCACCATCTCCGCCCTTGCAGCCCTTTCCATCTATGCTTAGGAGGTCAGTCTCCACCTCCTCACTAACATTGGGTGGCCTATAAAAACTCCAATGATAACCTTTGTAGAACACACACCCATGTGCAGTTCCACTCATAATGCTTCAGCCTCATCACACTATCAACTAGGTCTTCTTTCACACTCGCTTTGAGATCACTTCTCACTTAGAGACAGACACCACCTTTCCTTTTTAAATGAGGAATATTTAGACTTTGTGGGAGTGACGCAGACCTGGTTTGACAGCACACATGACTGTCTTGCTACTGTCCAGGGGTACTCCCTGTATAGAAGGGACGGGGTGGGTAGAAGAGAGGGGGTGTGTACATGTATGTCAAGCGTGATTTTCCAGTGAACACGTGGGATGACATTACTAACAGGGCAAGGGAGGAAGTTGTGGTTGGAGCTTCAAAGTGAAGAAACAAAAGGAAAATTATTAGTGGGGGGTATGCTACAAGCCCCTTACTGTGAAGGATGAGGAGGGAGACAGATCTTCTCTTGCAGTTAGAAATGGCAGCAAGGCAGGCTAATGTAATCATCATGGGGGACTATTATCATCATGTAATCATTATGGGGGAATTATGCAGGTACTGACTAGGCAGATGGAGCTGCTCACTCCTCTATTTCTTAACCTGTTACCACCCGGCCTATGGGCGGATGATGCCTGCACAAACCTCTCGTCATAACACGTCCACTCGAACACGTCTTGCCAGGACCGCCAGGGGCTCCATAGCTAATACAAATAAGAGGGGGGACAACGGGCACCCCTGTCTTGTTCCCCTCTCCAGCTGGAATGTTTCAGAAAATTCAGTTCCCGTCTTGATTTTGGCCCTAGGTTTATTGTACAGCAATTTTGTCCATTGGATAAATAAGGGGCCAAAGCCAAACCTCTCTAACACTCTCCACAGGTAGCCCCATTCCAGGCTGTCAAAGGCCTTAGTAGCATCCAGGGCTAGAATAGCTCCCAGCCCATCGTTATCCCTGGGTATTTGAGCATTGAGAAAAACTCTTCTGATGTTAGTGCTGGTTGCCCTACCCGGGATAAAGCCTGACTGGTCTGGATGTATTAGTTTATGAATATATTTATTTAAACGGATTGCTAGGGCCTTGGCTAGTATTTTAATATCCGAACATAGTAGGGATATCGGCCGGTATGATGAGACTTCCTGTTGATCCTTCCCCTCCTTAAGAGTTAAGATAATATTGGCCTCTAGCATCGAGGCGGGGAGTTCACCCACCTCTAATGCATGGTTCAATGTCTCCAAGAGTTCCGGCAGTAGCGCTTCCCCATAGCGTTTGTAAATTTCTGATGGTAACCCATCTGGACCTGGCGATTTATCGTTGGGCATTGCAGCTACTGCATTTTTTAACTCCTCCAGCGTGAGTGGTAATTCGAGGGACAGTTTCTCCTGTTCTAGTAGTGTTGGAATTGCTGTTTGAAGTAAAAAGTCAGTGAAAAGACTGCCTCGACCCTGCGTAACTGATTTATATAGGTTTTTATAATAATCATGAAGTACCCTCATGATCGCAGGGGGACTAGAAACAAGATCGCCTTTTGGCGACTTAATCACCTGAGCTACTGTTGGGGAGCCATTAGTTTGAACCAAAAGGGAGAGGGCTCTACCCACCCTCTCTCCTTCGCCAAAGTAATGCTGGCGTTGAAATATAAGCCTGTTCTCTGCCTTTTTTAAAAGAGCCATTTTGTAAACTTGTTGGCTATCCAGCCATACCTTCTGTCTTTCGGGCGATGGAGCTTCTATGTATGATTTCTCCGCCAGAGTAACTTTATTTCTTGTAGCTAGTTCCTGTTCTCGGGCTTTCCTCTTAATTATTGCAATTTGCTGTATTAATGTGCCTCTGATATAGGCTTTTAGGGAGTCCCAGACTATACCAGGTGGAGCTGTGCCCTTGTTTATTTGAAGAAATTCCCTTATCTTATCCTGAGATGTTGACTCGACGATCTCTCCGGCCACAATGCCAGGGACGCCCTGCGCTGCCACTTATATAGGGACAAGGGGCGGTGTCACATGGCTTTATGTCACATGGTGACCCCGCCCCCTTACGATGTCACAGTCCCCATGTGACATCAACCCATGTGACCAACCCATGTGACATAAAGCCATGTGACACCGCCCCTTGTCCCTATATAAGTGGCAGCACAGGGCGTCCCTGGCATTGCGGCCGGAGAGATCGTCGAGTCAACATCTCCTGGAGAAGAAGAAGAAGAACGGAAGGCGGCGGCGGCGACAGAAGACCGGGCCACCGCCTGTAAAAGAGCTATAAGAAGGCGCGGTGGCCCGGCAGAAGAACCGAAGAGGGGGACAAGACCCCCGAAGTCGGGAGAAGAGGCCGGCGGCGAGGAAGAAAGCCGGACTCCTCCGCTAGCAAAAGAGCTACAAGAAGATAGCGGAGGAGTCCGGCGAGAAGACCCCTGAAGACGGAAGACCCCCGGAGTTGTGCAATAAAGTATTTTATCTCGTGTGTTGTGTTTTTTTTGTACTTTATTTTACAGGTGAATGGGTAGGGGTACATTGTACCCCATACTCATTCACATAGGGTGGGGGGCCGGTATCCGGGGGCCCCCTTATTAAAGGGGGCTCCCGGATTCCGATAAGCCCCCCGCCCACAGACCCCGACAACCAACGGCCAGGGTTGTCGGGAAGAGGCCCTTGTCCTCATCAACATGGGGAGAAGGTGCTTTGGGGTGGGGGGCCGCGTGGCCCCCCCTTCCCCAAGGCACCCCCCATGTTGAGGGCACGCGGCCTGGTACGGCTCAGGAGGGGGGGCGCTCGCTCGCCCCCCTTTCCTGGCCGGCCGGGTAGCGTGCTCGGACAAGGGTCTGTTGTGGACTTTGGGGGACCCCCACGCCGATTTTTTTCGGCGTTGGGGTTTCCCTTTAAGTCCATACCAGGCGGCGGGGCCAGCGACGTCTCCTTCGCGGGCCCCGCCTACCTGGAGACCCGCTCGAAATGAGTGGACTTTTCTCCGGGCGGGAAAAGTCCGCTCATTTCAAAAGTACGGCGGACTGGCACACACACGGCCAGATTGGTGTGCAACACGGCATTCTAAGTCCGCCGTACTTTCGGGTCAAAAAAGTATGCCGGAAGCTACACACGGGGGGATTGTTTGGCGGACTTGAGTTTGCCGGACTTTTCCACCGGATTGTTTGATCGTGTGTATGCGGCATAAGGGATGCTTTGCTTGCTCATCCTTTCTGAAATGTGGTTGAATTCTGTTTTGAGCTTCTTTCAAAGTCCATGTGAGTGTCTGTGCAGCTTCTACGTGGTCTTGTGTCATCTTTCAAATCATGTCAATGTCTTTTTTTTGTATGTTTGACAAACATTTTGGTGAGCCCGCTTATTACACATCAGGGTGTACACAAATGTCATATGTAGAGATGAGAATTAGCCATACACCAAATGGGATGTCTACTTAAAATGTATTTTAATGCCTTATATCAGGCTTTCCCAACCTTTTAACCCTAGAGGAACCCCCAAAAAAATATTCATGTCTCAAGGAACCCTTACTAAAACCAAATCCTAAGAGCTCAATAGCAACAATACTTATATTAGTGGTCAATAGGAAGAATGTCCCCCTTAAAGTGGTGTTTAGAATGCCACCCTTAACCACTTGCCGCCCACCCTATAACAAAAGCACGGCGGCATAGTGGTTTTAATATCCTGACCAGACGTCATATGACGTGATCAGGATATTAAGCCGCTGCGCGCCCCCAGGGGGCAGTCTGACACCCCGCAACTACGATCTCGGTAAAGAGTCTCTGACGGAGACTCTTTACCACGTGATCAGCCGTGTCCAATCATGGCTGATCACAGTGTAAATAGGAAGAGCCGGTGATCGGCTTTTCCTCACTTGCGTCTGTCAGACGCGAGTAGAGGAGAGCCGATCGGCTGCTCCTCTGACAGGAGGGGTCTGTGCTGATCGATTATCAGCACAGCCCCTCTGGAGGATGCCCACACTGGACCACCAGCGACGCTACCAGACCACCAGGGGATGCCCAGAACCAGGTACGCCCCCCTAGACCACCAGGGATGCCAGCCAGTGCCCATAATGAATGCCAATCAGTGCCCATAATGGATGCCAATCAGTGCCCACAATGGGCATCACTGATTGACATGTATTATTGTTTGGCACTGATTGGCATCCATCCCTCCAATACTTTAAATTACAATGCCGCCTATCAGTGCCCATCCATGCTGCCTATCAGTGCCCATCCTAGCCGCCTATCGGTGTCCATCCGTGCCGCCTATCCATGCCCATCCATGCCGCCCATCCGCGCTGCCTATCCATGCCCATCTGTGCCGCCTATCCATGCCCATCTGTGCCGCCTATCCATGCCCATTTGTGCCACCTATCCATGCCTCCCATCCATGCCAATCCATGCCACCTATCCATGACAATCCGTGCCACCTATCAGTGCCTATTTGTGCCACCTATCAGTGTCTGTGTCGCATATCAGTTCCACCTATCAGTGCCGCCTATCAGTGCCACTTCATTGGTGCCACCTCATTGGTGCCCATCAGGGGCGTAACTTTAGGGGGTGCAGCAGTCACGACCGCAACCGGGCCCTGTGATGCATATGGCCGGCAACCGGGCCCTCTACATATGGCCAGCAGCATAGGCAGCTAGGGGTACCAGTGCATCATGCTCATTTTGGCTGCTCATTTTGTTGTGGATTCCCCGCATGACCTGTGTCCTCAGCCGGCTCCTCAGAGTACCCCTCTCCTGCTCCATGCATTGCCGCTCAGTCCGATGTCTGTTCTCCCCAGCCAGAGTCCCGCCCTCCCCGAGTCCGGTCCACACTGCACTGTATACTTCTCCCGGGTAAACAAACTTTAAGCACACAGATGCAGTGCAGCCCTATGAGAGCCAGGCTCCCCGGAGGACACTGCATTCCTGTCTGCCATCTCCCCTCCTCCCCCGTCATACACAGATGATGAAAGGTCTTTCTGGGAGATCTGCTGATCGCCCGTCCAGCACACTGGATGGAGCCCAGGCCAACATGGATGAGTGCGCGGCCTACAGCTTGGTCATGGTGAGTGAGAGGACCCCATCCCCCACACACCATTACATACCCCCTCCATCTCCCCCTGGGGACAGGGACCCCTTCTCACGTGGGGACAGGGACCCCCACCTCCCCTGGGGACAGGAACCACTTCTCACCTGGGGGCAGTAACTTCATTTGCCCTGGAGAAAAGGACCTCATCTCTTCTGGGGACGGGGGCCCCATCCTGCCTAGGGACAGTCCCCCAATGGGGCACCTAAAAATTAAAAAAAAAATAATAAAAAAAACTACTGATACCAGTGGTGGAACTACAGGGCTCACAAAGGTCATACCTGTGACCACGCCCTGGAGTTCCACCGCCGGACTCGGAGAAAAGGGCCCTGGAGGTTCTAGTTATGCCACTGGTGCCCATCAGTGCCGCTTTATCAGTGCCCGTCACTGCAGCCCCGTCAGTGCCCATCAGTGAAAGAGAAAACGTACTTATTTACAAAGTTTTGTAACTGAAACAAAAAAAACATGTTTTTTTTCAAAATTTTCAGTCTTTATTTATTTGTTTAGCAGAAAATAAAAATCCCAGGGGCGATCAAATGCTACCAAAAGAAAGCTCTATTTGTGGGAACAAAATGATAAAAATTTAGTTTGGGTACAATGTAGCATGACCGCGCAATTGTCATTCAAAGTGCGACAGCGCTGAAAGCTCAAAATTGGTCTGGGCAGGAAGATGTATAAGTGCCCGGTATTGAGGTGGTTAAAGACAGCTAAAAAGATATTTGGTGCCATGCTGCTGGCTTTGCTAAGTGGTGTTGAACCTTCAACTCTGTAGGCATCATCAAATAGGTGGTTCAACAGCCACAGCTCAAGGAACCCCTAGCAAACTCTGGAGGAACCCTGGTTGAGAATGGCTGCCTTATATCATGGGCATAGATGAGGAGCCCTTAGAGATCCGTTTGTGCTATGGAACTTAAGTTCCTCCTCAATTTCTATCCAGGAGGACGACTCTTTGCGACAGAAGTAGACGCCAGGAATATTGGTGGGAGTTCCTAGGTATTAATACCAATAAAACAGTCCGCTAATCTTCTAGAAAAGTAGCCATACAGATCTTGGGAGCTTAGGGATGCCTCTTCATCAGGGCTTTGCGTGTTTCTTCTACTGTAGAAGCTAGGCTCTGAGCCAGCTGCTATGTAGAGCCATAGAGACTTGAGATGTGAATGGAGAAGAGTGTGCTGGCAATTGCATTTAGCCAAACATCGACACTCCCATAGAAACAATTAAGTGCTCTGAAAACCTCAATAGTCTGTATATGCCTAGAAGAAAATGATCGGTAATAAATACTATTTTACTATTTTTAAGATCCCAATATACAACCAGATGTTACTTTAGAGCCGGTTCACACAGCGGGCGATGCGAGGCGACACGACTCGCCTCACCTCGCTCTCGCAAGTCGCCCCCGTTCTGTACAATGGAACCGTTCTGAGAGGAGCGACTCGAGTCGCTCCGACTCAGAAAAAAGGTTCCTGTACTACTTTTGGGCGACCTCGGGCGACTTGCATTGACTTCTATACAGAAGTCATCTGCAAGTTGCCGCTGAGGTCGCGGCGAGGCAAGTCGGAGTCGCCTCGCCTCGCCTGCAGTGTGAACCGGCCCTTAACCTTCAAGGCCTTTTAGCCACTCACCTAATACACTAAATAACTAAACGTTTGTGAAATTTTCATTGGCCTAATCCCTGAAACATATGTTGTGGAAATTTTATGAAGACCAAACACATATATGGCTTTGTTAGATACATTTCTATAGAAATTTCCTGTCCGTTCCAGGGTAGGGTGGGAACAGGATCTTGGCACCTATCTCTGAGGAGGTTTGGGGGCAGATCCTTCATTCCCTTCCTTGTGTTTCTCTTTCCTCATTGCATAGATTAACTCTGTTTTTTTTTTATTCATAGGGTGTATAGAACCCCCCCACCCGAATTTCTGCATGCCAGATCTGACCCAGTCTGAGCCATGTGTGGTAATCTTGGCATCCTTATTCGCCGTGTTTGGCGGTGCCCTAAACTCCAGAGATAGTAGGTGGAAGGATGGCCGGTACACTTAATAGGCTTTTGGATGTGAATACAGTGTCTTGAAAAAGTATTCATACCCCTTGACATTTTCCACATTTTTATCACGTTACAACCAAAATCTTAAATGTATTTTATTGGGATTTTATGTGATAGACCAACACAAAGTGGCACATAATTGTGAAGTGGAAGGAAAATGATAAATGGTTTTCAATCTTTTTTACAAATAAATATGTGAAAAGTGTGGCGTGCATTTATGTTCAGCCCCCCCCAGTCAATCCTTTGTAGAACCACTTTTACTTTGGGGATGTCTCTAGCAACTTTGCACATCTAGAGAGTGACATTTTTGCCCATTCTTCTTTGCAGAATAGCTCAAGCTCTGTAAGATTGGATGGAGAGCGTCTGTGAGCAGCAATTTGCAAGTCTTACTACAGATTCTCAATTAGATTTAGGTCTGGACTGTGACTGGGCCATTCTAACACATGAATATGTTTTGATATAAACCATTCCATTGTAGCTCTGGTTGTATGTTTAGGGTTGTTGTCCTGCTTGGAAAGCAAAGCCCCTCCCCAGTCTGAAGTATTTTGCAGACTCTAACAGGTTTTCTTCTAAGATTGCCCTGTATTTGGCTCCATCCATCTTCTCATCAACTCTGACCAGCTTCCCTGTCCCTGCTGAAGAAAAGCATCCCCACAACATGATACTGCCACCACCATGTTTCACCGTGTGGATGGCGTGTTCAGGGTGATGTGCAGTGTTTGTTTTCCGGCCACACATATTGTTTTGCTTTTAGGACAAAAAGTTCAATTTTGGTCTCATCTGACCAGAGCACCTTCTTCCACATGTTTGCTGTGTACCCCACCCTCCAAACTGCAAACAGGACTTCTTATGGCTTTCTTTCAACAATGCCTTTCTTCTTGCCACTCTACCATAAAGGCCAAATTTGTGGAGTTCTGTCAGCCTATCCTTCTCTGAGCTGGCCGCTCAGTTGTCGGCTAATTGGCAGCTCCTACCTCTCCACAGTGACTCACCTGTTGATGATATCTTGCTTATCAGTCCTGCCTACTTAAGCCGTCCAGCCCAGGTGATCTCTGACTTCGCCTTGGTCACATCTCAAGAGATGCTCTCCTGTGTCCCTGTTAAAGACTTGCTTGGCTGATATTCCTTTTGGCTTCATATCCTGCTTGCTGTTCGACTACGCTGATCCCTGGCTTCCTTACCTTCTGCTTTGTCTGACTATCCGTTCCTGTTACCGAACATTGTCTATGTTTTGACTACGTTTGTTCAATTTACTTTTATTATTAAACAAGTGTGATTTAACTGTACTGTCTCAGGCTGATTCATGGTTTCTGACCTGTATATATGTCAGCTCCTCACACCTATATACTGTATGTCAGACCCCCTTATACCTGTGTAGCACTACCCCCGAAAGAGCTGCTGGTTAGATTTGGGCTTAGCGTTACCTTCTGTTCTCCTTGTTTCACGTCTAGGGGTGTCCCGTGGTACATGGCCCAGTAACTCCAGAGGCGGACAACAGATCCACTTGAATGGATTTTATTTGCAAAACATAGACAATGAACAAAAAGGGGGGGCCTTCGCGCGACTATGTAAAAATCTATCTAATAAAATACAAATAAGGTAAAAAATACCTATTCAACTAATCAATATAAATAAATATAAAAAATATACATAAATGATCACAAAGTGCACGTGCAAAAAATGCAGCAAGACCAGATAGTAAACACAAACTATCACTATGAAGTGATAAACGTGAAAAAGTCACAAATGCCCCCCTTTTTGTGATGAGCTTGGTTTTCTCCTTTTTGAGGTGAGAGTTCTGAGAGCCCTTATTCCTGGGATTTTATACCACCGTTTTTCATCAACTTATTTTTATCATTGGTGCTTGTGATTATAAGGACTTTTAATTTATATATATTTATTTATTTACACGTTTTTTTGCACTTAGCAGTTCCAGGACTATTTTTTGGCATATTTGCGCAGGACTTTTTCACGTTTATCACATAGACAATGAACAGTCTCTTAAATTGGGATCAGAGGGTTGGAAGGGGAAGTTCAGGTACTCTAATGCCCCGTACACACGAGCGGACTTTTCGACATCCAAACTCCGACGGACTGAGTCCGGCGGACTATCCGATCGTGTGTGGGCTGCAACGGACTTTAGCGAAGCTAAAGTCTGACGGACTTTAGAAATGAAGCATGCTTTAAATTTTCCCGACGGAACTCCGCCGGACCCGGTCCCCTTCGAAAAATCCGCTCGTGTGTGTGCTACTCCGACGGACTAAAACCGACGCTAGGGCAGCTATTGGCTACTGTCTAGGAACTTCCTACGTCGAATCCAGTCGTACGTCATCACGTTCGACTCCGTCGGAGTTTGGTGTGATGGTGTGTGGTCAAGTCCGTTCGGTCGAAAAGTCCGCCAGAACTCCGGCGGAACTCCGCTAGAACTCCGTCGGAAGTCTGTCAGACTTAATCCCTCTCGTGTGTACGGGGCATCAGTGTCAAAGTCAAAATGTTGAAGAACTTGCTTACTTTGACTGCATACAGAGAATAGCCATTCGCAACTGGATGTTCACTCAAGTTGGACAGTCCCTCTCTTACAAGGCCTAGCAGCCAACAAAGTGCTTACTCAGGAACAAGTCTCTGCCACAGACGTTGTTGTAGAACATACAAGATAATGTCTCTGCCACAGACGTTGTTGTAGAACACGTAGGGAAACTAAACTTGAAGAACACTCGTAGGATACCTGGATCTTTCAGCCAGCTTGGCGATATCCACGAGACCGGATTCTCTTGGGTACTTCAGCCCTTTCAGGCTCTTACTAAGAAACCAACACGTATGTGGTCTTCTTCTGAAGAGTCCTCCCCTGGAATGCTTGAAGTCACTGGGTCGTTTCCAAACCACCTCAGAATCCTCCTTTAATTTCCTTGCCTTGGGCTAGCCAGCCCCGAGACATCAAAATCAGTTGGATCCCCACCCCAGGCCATAGCCTTCGGGGGGTGGGTAGGGAGGACCAGGACCATGAAGTCAGTACATCATTCTGGACCGGAACCCAGAATCACGGGACATCAGCATCTTAAATACCCTCTCCGAGAAAGCACAGCGAGAGCGCCACTCCCACTGGGCGGGCTCAGAGAGAGTAATTTAAGCACCCAACCAGACCATAGTTCCATGCCTGCCAGAAGAGACAGCGCCCCCTGTGGCCAGCCTGAACATTCCAATCAGACTGATGCAGAAGTCTAAATTTAGACAATTGTACCCAAACCAAACAGCAGTTCAGGCATAACTTTAACTTTGAAAAACGCATAGTGCGTGCTAGTCAGGAGCCGCCGCTACACCTGTATATATGTCAAACCCCCCTTACACCTGTATATATGTCAGCCTCCTTCACTCCTGTATATATGTCAGCCCCTCACACCCGTTCCAGCACCCACCGAGAGTAACTGTGAGGACCAGCACCACCACCACAACCACCAAAGGCATCATTTTTCTACCATTGTTCAACAATGGCATGTAATTACAATTCTTGATATAATAGTTCACAGCAGGGCGCTCCAGCACCCACCAAGAGTCACTTTGAGGGCTTACAGTGTTAACTTGTGGCAACGCCGCCACTAGGGATGAGCTTCGTGTTCGAGTCGAACGTACGTTCGACTCGAACATTGGCTGTTCGGCGAATTCCGAACGTTTGGGCCGTTCGCGTCAAAATTCGAGTGACGCGCGCGCGGACCACAATGCACTGTGGTGGCGCAGTGCATTGCTGCCCCATGATTGGCCAAGCATGCACTGTGACACCGCATGCTTGGCCAATCGCAGCGCCGGCAGCGAGGAGAGCCATGATTGGCCACAGGCATCCTGCCTGTGGCCAATCATAGCTCAGGCTGTGTAGTGCACGCCCCACACTATATAAGGCCGCCTTTGAGGCGGCCTCGTGTAGTGTGTTACTTAGCATCTGAAGCAGTGGGTGTTCTGTGTACCTTCAACACAGTACACACCAATCGTTTTTGGCTGATTTCCTATCTTGCTGCTGTGTAGTGGTTGTTGTCTGTGCCCTGACTGCAGTATACACCACTATATTCACCTCACCTATATAGCTAGTGATCTAGCTTTAACCACTTAACAACTGCCCATTGCCGATTAACGGCTTCAGGGCGGTTGTTTAATTAACGGCCTCCCAGAATTCTGCTCTCGCGTGCCCCGAGGTGCGCGCACTCGAGAGCATCCGTGACCGCCGGGCGCATCACGGATCACGGTAAACGGCCGCTCATAGCGGCCGTTTACCACGTGATTGCTCCGTCAAATGACGGAGTGATCACTTGGAAACAAACCGGCGTCATGTTATGACGCCGGTTCCTCCCTCCCCTCTCTGTACCGATCGGTACAGCGGAGGGGAAAGAGATCGGTGTCAGCAGCGATGTGGGCTGCATCTGCAGTGCCCACATCGCTGCTCACCGAATTTAACCCCTCAATTCCCTGCCAATACTCTGCAATACCAGTGCATACTCTGCAGTACCCTGCCATTACTCTGCAGTACCCCGCCATTACTCTGCAGTACCCCGCCATTACTCTGCAGTACCCCGCCATTACTCTGCAGTACCCTGCCATTACTCTGCAGTGCAGTACCCCCCATTACTCTGCAGTACCCTGCCATTACTCTGCAGTACCCCCCATTACTCTGCAGTAACCCCCATTACTCTGCAGTAACCCCCATTACTCTGCAGTACCCCCCAATACTCTGCAGTACCCGCCATTACTCTGCAGTACCCGCCATTACTCTGCAGTACCCCCAATACTCTGCAGTACCCTGCCATTACTCTGTAGATCCCCCAATACTCTGCAGTACCCTGCTATTACTCTGTAGTACCCCGCCAATACCCCGCCAATACTCTGTAATACCCTGCCATAAATTGCCATACCCAGCCATACTCAGAGATACCCAGCCATACTCGGTGATACCCTGAAATACCCAGCCATAGACGCCCCCCACCCCTCACCGCCCTCCGGTGCTTCTACCAACTCGCCAGTATGATCAAAGCCAGAATCTTTTTTTTATTTTTTATTTCAGGCTTCCCAGCCTAGAGGTGAGATGTGGGGTCATATTGACCCCCCAGATTTCACTGTAAAGAGGACCTGTCACCCCATATTCCTATTACAAGGGATGTTTACATTTCTTGTAATAGGAATAAAAGTGATCAAAAATATATTTTTGGGGAAAAAAATGTCAAACTAAAATAAATAAAGTAAAATGAACAATAAAAAAATAAAATAAAAATTAAAGCGCCCATGTCCCCATGTGCTCGCATGTGCCACACATGTGAGGTATTGCCGAGAATGTTAGAGTGAGAGCAATAATTCTAGTCCTAGACCTCCTCTGCAACTCAAAACATGTAACCAGTAAAAAAAAATTTAAAGCGTCGCCTATGGGGATTTTTTAAGTAGCGATGTTTGGCGCCATTCCACGGGCATGTGCAATTTTGAAGAGTGACATGTTTGATATCTATTTACTCAGCATAACTTCATCTTTCACTTTATGCAAACATTGGGCTAACTTTACTGTTTTTTTTGTTTGTTTTTTAAGCACAAAACTGTTTTTTCCCCCCAAAAAACGCGTTTGAAAAATTGCTGTGCAAATACCGTGTGAGATAAAAATTTGCAACGACCACCATTGTATTCTCCAGGGTCTTTGCTAAAAAAAATAAATATATATATGTTTTGGGGTTCTCTGTAATTTTCTAGCAATTAATGATGATTTTTACATGTAGGAGAGAAATGTCAGAATTGGCCTGGGTGCTCCAGAACGCCTGATGGCGCTCCCTGCATGTTGGGCCTCTGTATGTGGCCACGCTGTGTAAAAGTCTCACACGTGGTATCGCCGTACTCGGGAGTAATAGCAGAATGTGTTTTGGGGTGTAATTTGTGGTATGCATATGCTGTGTGTGAGAAATAAACTGATAATATGACAATTTTGTGGAAAAAAAAAAAAAGGAAATAGGCCGTCAGTACTTCAGGTGTGATCAATTTTCAGATATTGGCACCATAGCTTGTGGACTCTATAACTTTCACAAAGACCAAATAATATCCACCAATTTGTACTTATTTTTACCAAAGATATGTAGTAGTATAAATTTTGGCCAAAATTTATGAAGAAAAAATGACTAATCTGCTAAATTTTATAACAGAAACGAAGAAAAATTCATTTTTTCGCAGAATTTTCGGTCTTTTTTCTTTTATAGCACAAAAAATAAAAAACCCAGCAGTGATTAAATACCACCAAAAGAAAGCTCTATTTGTGTGAAAAAAGGACAAACATTTCCTATAGGTCCAGTGTTGCATGACTGAGTAATTGTCATTCAAAATGTGAGGGCACCGAAAGCTGAAAATTGGTCTGGTTATTAAGGGTGTTTAAGTGCCCAGTGGTCAAGTGGTTAATAATAGAGCTTGCAGTCAGTAGTGTTAGGAGATAGTGCGTGCTGTCTGCGTGCTCTGTACCCAGTACATACCGCTATAATATAGGGCAGGCCCCTACTTTCAAACATCCAACTTACAAACATCTCCTACTTGCAAACGCAAGGAGACAGCAGCAAGTGAGATGAAAAAAGATGGACGACAAAACAAATTATACAGGGGTGATAACCCTTCCCTATGTTTTCCAAAAAGCTTAAAGATATTTTTTTTGACTGGAGCTACACTTTAAAAATGTACCGGTTAAAAATGACAAACAGATTCAACTTAACACAACAAACCTACACAGTCCCTGTCTTGTTTGCACCGCCTGTATACTGCTGTTCTGAGTATATAGGGCCTGGGGGCCACACGTATTTCCTTTTTTTAATATGGGTACGGGGTTCCCCTTAATATGCGTACAAGACCCAAATAGGCTGGTAATGGGCAGGGAGGGCTACCCATGCCATGTTTCTCAATGATTTTCAACCATATTGCAGGAACCAGATATAACATTAAAACCGCAAGCAGTTTTAAATGGTGTTATTTCCGTTTAATGTCATTTTGTGCAGGGACTGTTCTAAACACGGGAAACACGTGGCACTTCACAGGCATACTACAGACACCCCCCAGGCACCATATTTAAAGGAATATTTCACTTTTTTTTTTCACTTTAATCGTCATTAAAATCAGTGCTCCCGCCAAAACGGCAGTTTTTAAAACTTTTTTTTGCAGTGACCCATGTCCCCTGAGGCAGGAGGCAGGTCCCCAAACCCTTTTTAGGACACTATCTTGCATATTAGCCATTAAAATTAGCACTTTCCATTTCGAACATTCGAGTCCCATAGACTTCAATGGGGTTCTAACGTTCGTACCGAACGCGGGGGTCGTTCGCAAGTTCTGGTGCGAACCGAACCGGGGGGGTGTTCGGCTCATCCCTAGCCGCCACCTTAGGCCCAAATTTCTGCAGAGCAAATAGGGCAGGCCCCTACTTTCAGACATCAAACTTACAAATTTCTCCTACTTGAAAACAGAAGGAGACAACAGGAAGTGAGATGAAATCTACCCCTAGGGAGGGAAATTCTCTCCTGTAAGAGTTGATATGGGAAAAACGTGTTTCCTCTCCACTGATGGTTTATCCCAATTCTTGTTTTACTAAAAGCACAAATTTTTCAAAAAACATTGGTCATTGGGACAGAAAGTGCTGCCCAATGATTTTTATCCATATTGCCGAAACCAGACATTACATTAAAACTGCAAGCAGTTTTAAATGACTTTTTTCCGTTAGAAATGTCATTTTGTGCAGGGACTGTTCTAAACATGGGAAACACGTGCCACTTCACAGGCATACTATAGACACCCCCCAGGCACGATATTTAAAGGAATAAAATCAGTCATTAAAATCAGTGCTCCCGAAAAAACGGCCGTTTTTAAATCTTTTTTTGCATTGATACATGTCCCCTGGGGCAGGACCCCAAACCCTTTTTAGGACAATAACTTGCATATTAGCCTTTAAAATTAGCACTTTTGATTTTGAATGTTCGAGTCCCATAGACATAGACTTTAATAGGGTTCTAAAGTTTGCCCGCATTTTCGGTCAGAACCGAACAGGGGGATGTTCGGCTCATCCCTACTCATGGAGACCACCCTAGGTAATACCCACAGGTGATGCTGAGTCTCTATGATTGGAAGAACTGAAACCCAATGAATAAAAGGGGCAGGCCAGGGACAGTAAGGGAAGGAAAGATCTAGACAATGCTGGACGTCCTCCAGGCAGGAAATGAGATGGTCTCCATCCAGGAAATGAGGCAGGCTCTATCTGACTTTCTATAGGTTCTAATGCACATGGTGAGAAGCTCACGGTGTGTAGTGAAATTTAGAGGAAGCCATTTCAGTCCAGGAGAGGAGCCGGTACAACTGTGCAACATTGAATGGAGGGCTGGAGGTCAACTTTAAATAGCAAAAAAGACAGACTACTGTACTAACAAGAATTCATAGAAATGTTTATGGAAAAATATAATCTTTATTAGAATTCAGAACAGTTGAAACTGTGTAATATTATAAAGTACCTGAATGTCTTTGCATAAATATTCACATGTTAGAGCAGGACAATATCAGTACTAAAGAACATTAGAAATCAGAGCAGGGGTAAATTTACCTTCTTGCCCTTGAAAAAGTAGTAGTTGGGAACTTTAGACATTGAAGATAAATGTGGACCATTGAGGCATCAATGCGGTTATAGTAATTCCAGGCAGAAAAATCTTGCTTTGTTTAATTTGTGAATTGCTGTAAGTGCAAGTGATCTTGTTTTTGGGACGGGTTAGTTTTTTAATGATAAACTCCACTAAGCACAATTTGTATGCAACTTTCCCTACTGTAATTTTAGAAAAACCTAAGAAAAAAAATTATATTAGGGCCCTTTTTTCCCCGGCATGATTGTGCCCATGAACACAAAGTCAGCTCTATAAAGACTTTGACCAATTTGGTGTGGAGGAAATTGAATATCCGGCACAGAGCCCTGACCTCAAACTTACCGAACAGATCAATTGCTCGCCAGGTCTTCTTATCCAACATCACTACCTGAACTTACAAATGTGTTTTAAGCTGAGTGGACACAAATTCCCCCAGATGCACTAAAAAAATTGTGAGGGAAGCCTTCCCAGAGGAGTGGAGCCAGCTCTGTAAGGACATGGTTTGACCAGTTTGGTGTGGACGAACTTGGGTGGTCTACACAGAGTTTGACCAGTTTGGGGTGGAGGAACTTAAGTAGCCTGCACGGAGCCCTGACCTCAACCCTACTGAACACCTTTGGGATGAACTGGAATGTCAATTGTAAGCCAAGTTTTTTCATTTAACATTCGTACTTGACAAATGTTCCTTTGGCTAAATGGACACACATTCCCCCAGACACACTTCAGAATTGTGTGGGAAGCCTTCCCAAGTGGAATCAGCTCCATAAAGACACGGTTTGACCAGTTTGGGGTGGAGGAACTTGAGTGGCCTGCACGGAGCCCTGACCTCAACCCTACTGAACGCCTTTGGGATGAACTGGAACGTCAATTGAAAACCAAGTCTTCTAATTTAGCATTGATACCTTACAAATGTTCCTTTGGCTTATTGGATGGATGCAATCAGATCCAAATAGACATGCTTTGACCTGTTTGGTGTGGAGGAACTCGAGTGGCCTGCATGGAGCCCTGACCTCAACACTACTGAACACCTTTGGAAAGGAACTGGAATGTCATTTGCAAACCTTCTCATTTACCATTCGTACCTGACAAATGTTCCTTTGGCCGATTGGACACAAATTCTCCCAGAAACACTTCAAAATTGTGTGAGAAGCCTTCCCAGATGAATGGAACTAGCTCAATAAGGACAAGGTTTTACCAGTTTGGTGTGGAGGAATTCAAAATGTCCTACATAAAGCCCTGACTTGACCCGTATTGAAAACCGTTGGGAAAAATTACAGCATCAATTGTGAGCTAGGTATTCTCATCCAACAACAGTTCCTGACCTCAAAAGTAGGCACAAACTCCCATAGACTTATTACAAAATCTTGTAGAAAGCTTTCCTAGAAGAGTAGATGGTGGGGGTGGGGGGGGGGGGGGGGTTGGGTGGTGAGCAGGGATATATTATATATATATAATTTTATGCTGTGATTGCTTGTTACAGCAATGACCATTATAACAGGCATTATTTAAAATGGCATGAATGACTTTCATTCATGACTTATTTTTTTCCTATTGTGATGCTGTGATTGGCCACAGCCATCATATGGTACAAGGTACTGTGATTGGCCCAGGTGCAATGTGATCAATGGTGACCAATCACAGATCGCACAGTAGTAAACATTGATCTCATGAATGGATTCTATTACTAAGTGACATGTGACCATACAGCGATCGGGTGGTATTGGGGCCGATCACATTGGCCCGATACTGAGCACCGCAATCTGCTGTGTTTGGAGGACACAGTGGTCCCATATCATGCTGCTGCGTGCCCTAGGGGGCTTGCACAGTGCACATGAGCAGGGCGATGTACTGGTACATAGCGGTGCCTGCTCAAGTCGCCAATCAAATTACTGTTGGTCAGTTGGCAAGTGGTTAAATAACATATATAGATGAATACATTTAAACATATAAATAAAATAAAAAATTGTGATAGTTGTCGCTGATGTGAATGGCGCTGAGTACAGGCGGTAACCACAACATTTACTGGTCTTATCCAGAAAAGTGCCCTGAATATTGGACACCATACTTGCTCAGTCAATTATGACCTTTAAAAAATAATGCAATAATAATGCCACAATATGGGACTCATAAGGACCTTCCAATCTGCCTTCACATAAATAATTAAGAATATTCTAAAAATATGGATCCATTATTTTTCCTCCACCCACCAATCAGATGTGTTTTAGTCCTTGTATTGAGCAATTCATTTTTTCCCTGTTTGTGGCAGTCCCTTGTCTGTACGTCTGTCTGTCAGCTTGACGTGACTGCGACCTTGGGGCATTCGCTGTTCTGTACTTCCTGCCATACCCGTGCCATGTTCTGTTCATTAACACCATGGACAACCAGTGCTTCTTTGTACCTACACACGTCGTACTTTAATCCTTTCACGTAGAAGCGGCTTTCGTGTCGGAAGGTTAGGTTGGCCGCCACAGTGAGAAATCCAAAATATACGTCATCCAATGGGAATACAGGGAGTAGAAGGGAGGCATTGTACAGGCCGTTCACTGAGGCTCCTGGGAAGAGAAAACCGCCACCGGATACAAAACCTGGATAATGTTCCTGAGGGTACAGAGTCTTTGTGATGCTGTATTTGGTCTGACGCATGACAGGTGGCCTATGATGGTGGAAACCATGAATTGTATCTGGGGATCCATATTCTGTAATATACTGTACAATCATGCCTGGGTTCACAAATTCATCATCGTCAACTGTAGGGAGGAAAAAGTCACTTATTATGTATGAAGATCACTAACCATATATATATTATCTATTTATTCCATATCTATCTACAGTTACTATCTAGAAAGCAGAGATATATTATTTTATTAATAAAAACTTCCCCTCAGCTCTCGTGTGCAACTATATCTCTGCAAGTTCTCCCCACACTCCTATCATGTGTGACTGCATCTCTGCATCCCCTCACTTTCTCTGTTCTGTGCGACTGCGAGAGGCTGAAGAGTCATAGACACAAAGGAGAGGAGAGGGGGCGAGAGGCTGCAGAGACATAGACACACAGGAGAGGAGAGGGGGCGAGAGGGTGCAGAGACATAGACACACAGGAGAGGAGAGGGGTGAGAGGCTGCAGAGACATAGACAAAAAGGAGAGGAGAGGGGGCGAGAGGGTGCAGAGACACAGACAGGAGAGGGGTTAGAGGCTGCAGAGACATAGACACACAGGAGAGGCGTGAGAGGGTGCAGAGACACAGACACACAGGAGAGGAGAGGGGTGAGAGGGTGCAGAGACATAGACACACAGGAGAGGAGAGGGGTGAGAGGGTGCAGAGACATAGACACACAGGAGAGGAGAGGGGCGAGAGGGTGCAGAGACAGACACACAGGAGAGCTCTTAGCTTTCCCTTAACCGCTGGTACCTGTGCTGGGAGCATACAGGGTGCGGGCTCTTTTTTGTTGACAATTTGGTTTTGCAGATCATATGCAGTCTCTCGGCATTGAGGCCCACACGCCGAGTGCCCACATATATGCATATGGCTGGCGCAAAGGTTCTCCACCAAAAATGGCTGACAGAACACAAAGCAAAAACAAGGTGTCCCTGAAATTTTTTTGGAAAGGTTGGCTACTATGCAGGAAGCGGGCTTGCTGCAATACACTTGAAAGGGTTCTGCTGCGGGACCATAATAAAGGGCCCTGGAATCAGTGGAAAGCTCCCGGAGACCGATGGAAAACGCTCCATGTCCGGGATAGGGGGACCCTTCGTGGTTTCTTGCATCGGGGGCCTTAAAGGTTCTAGTTATGCCTCTGGTTTGTTACATATGATCAGTGAAATCTCAGGGATCATGAAATTATCTAGGAGGGGTAATTCCTCTTTGAACAAAAAGTTAGATAACTACATATCTTCAAACATTTGTGTTTTCTGGGGCAAAATTGTTGATATAACAACAACTTCAATGGAAATCAAGCTTAGTTATTGTAATGAGTGTAGGGTAGGAAGGACTCTACCTAAACCCCTTTACTTCTTGGGGGAACAATCACTCCATTGTCCAACAGGTGTCCTGGAAATGATATCAGCTTATCCTTAATGTGGTAGAAAACAGAGTTTACTACCACTTTAATGCCTAAATTTGGATTAATTTGGTTATTAACAGCATGGAAATACCAAGTGTGTAGAATAGAAGTGTACAGGACTGGCAGGCTGCCATCATTCTGCTTCCATAGAAAGTAATAGCAATAGAGCTAAGATTTCAGTGTTTCTGTTGTGAATTTTGAGGATGAATTTCTCCACAATGTCCATAATTACCGAAGTGCTTGCTTTAAAATGGCCCATTTGGAAATACTTTAGTGTGCCTAGTCTGGGTACTTACCTTTAAAAATGTGGTCCACTTGTGGTAACTTGAGATACAGCCACTCCAAGAAACACCGTTCTTTCAAGGACAAGTTATGGTGTCCTTCAGTTATGTCCCATTGTAGAATGTCACCGTACTCTTGGCTCTCATATTTCACGATTTCCATATGTCCTCTCACGTCAGTCTTTCCCAACAAGAATATCGGTTTAATTCTGTATCCGTGTATCTCTCTCTCTTTAGCCCATGTCCTCCGCAGTTCTGACCTCCTTGTCCCAGTACTGGGTTGGGATTTCACCGCCAGGATCAGCAGTTTTTGGTTGGTTGCTCCTTGTTCCTCTTGGTTTGGCTCCTGTATGAGTGTGCAATTGTAACTCTGTAGTTGGGGGAACTCCGCCTCAAAACTGGTTAGGTTCAGATGATAAGTGTAAGTGCCACTGGACAGGGTTACTGACTGCCTCATTGTGGGGAGCGGCGTTCTGGCTGGTGATGGGGCAAAGGTGTTGCTCTGGGTGTTCATGATCCATCTCATCATCAGAAAAGTCACCATGGAAAACAAGGAGGTGCTTATGAGGCAACGCTTACGTCTCATTGTGCCCTGGATAGAGACAGCAAGAATTTAAATACAAATCATTAAAAAAAAAAAAAAAAATTATATATATATATATATATATATATTTAATTCACGTTTTGAAATATACGCGTCCTGTTTTTCTTTTCTTTATTTTATTAATTTTTACATTTTTCTCAACAGCTGTTTAATCCTGAATTGAACATTCAGTTTAAATCAGCCATACATTCCAGTTGGTTTTCTTCAGAAGTTGCCACAGCCTGAGTAGAAATGCCTGTCCTCTGCCAGCAAACTACAGAGAAGGACCCTTGCTCCCTGTGTGGAAGCAGTGGTCTCTCTGGAGAAGTCTGACATATCCCCTTCTGAGTCAGAGCTAGAGTTCTCCAATCATTAGGGAGCATGATAGCTACATATTGCACAACTATAGGTTGGACTCAGTAGACCAGTGATGGCGAACCTTGGAACCCCAGATGTTTTGGAACTACTATGATGCTCGACTACACTGCAGAGTGCATGGGGATCATGGGAGATGTAGTCCCAAAACATCTGGGGTGCCAAGATTCGCCATCACTGCTAAGGGTGTGTGTTGGACCTCTGTAGAAGGACCATGGCTTCCACACATCAAACAAGAGTCCTTCTCTGGAGCATGTTGGCAGGGAACAGGCTTTTCTACTGTGACTCCTTCCCGAAAGAAAGTCTACTAAAAGACTGTGCTCACCTTTTGTTTTGATGCACCTGAAATGTATTTAGAGGATTAAAACTGAAAGCTCAATTGGTCTTTAGGAGTTGGATCCTTTTTTATAAAATAGGCAAATACGGTAAATGAAAAAAACAAAACAAAAAAAACAACTTATACCACAACCTTCACATTTGGTTGAGTCTTTCATAGACAAAAAGGATACAAGCAAGTGGTTTTGCCAGCAATATGGGCTTTCTCAGACGTGGAACCAAAAACAATTACTTAGCTACAGAGTTGGTAAGGTTGAACGAAGACACCAGCCTATCCAGTTCAACCCAAGTTTGCGTATGTATGTGTGTAAGTCACTAGCATTTTCCACAACCTCAACATCGTGTTTGCCAATGTAGTGCTACCCCCCGCAGGAGCCGATGGTGAATGAAATATCTCCCACCCTGCACGACCGGGCATACAACTATTCCACGGCACACTGTAGTCAGAGAACAGTCCTTGCAGCTTTGTTTTTGTATTTTATTAGGGGAATTAAACTTGGATGGGGTTGAGGGTACCATGGGATGCCCATTTGATCAAACTCAGAACTCTTCAGGGACATAAACTACAGTGCCTTGAAAAGGTATTCCTACCCTTTGAAAATGTTCCACATTTTGTCACGTTACAACCAAAAACGGAAATGTATTTTATGTATTTTATTGGGGTTTTATGTGATAGGCCAACACAATGGGGGTTATTTACGAAAGGCATATCCACTTTGCACTACAAGTGCACTTGGAAGTTCAGTTGCTCTAGATCCGATGGGGACAAGCAAGGAAACAAAAAAAAAAAAAACAGCATTTTAGCATGAACATGGTTGAATGATAAAATCAGCAGAGCTTCCCTTTATTTCAGATCTTCCCCTCAGATCTACAGTGACTGTACTTCCAAGTGCACTTTCAGTGCACTTGTAGTGCAAAGTGGATTTGCCTTTTTTCGTAAATAACCCCCAAAGTGGCACATCATTTTGAAGTAGAAGGAAAATGATGAATGGTTTTCCAAATTGTTTTACAAATAAATATGTGAAAAGTGTGGGGGGTACATTTGTATGGCGCCCCCCTGAGTCAATACTTTGTAGAACTTCCTTTCACTGCAATTACAGCTGCAAGTCTTTTTGGGGATGTCTCTACCAGCTTTGCACATCTAGATAGGGACATTTTTTCCCATTCTTCTTTGCAAAATATCTCAAGCTATGTCAGATTGGATGGAGAGCGTCTGTGAACAGCAATTTTCAAATCTTGCCACAGATTCTCAATTGGATTTAGGTCTGGACTGTGACTGGGCCATTCTAACACATGAATATGCTTTGATCTAAACCATTTCATTGTAGCTCTGGCTGGATGTTTCGGGTCGTTGTCCTGCTGGAAGGTGAACCTCCGCCCCGGTCTCAAGTCTGTTGCAGTCTCTAACAGGTTTTCTTCGAAGAGTGCCCTGTATTTTGGCTCCATCCATCTTCCCATCAACTCTGATCAGCTTCTGTGTCCCTGCTGAAGAAAAACATCCCCACAACATGATACTGCCACCACCATGTTTCACAGTGGGGATGGTGTGTTCAGGGTGATGTGCAGTGTTAGTTTACCGCCACACGTAGCATTTGGCTTTTAGGCCAAAAAGTTACATTTTGGTCTCATCTGACCAGAGCACCTTCTTCCACATGTTTGCTGTATCTCTCACATGGCTTCTCACAAACTGCAAATGGGACTTCTTATGGGTTTCTTTCACCAATGACTTTCTTCTTGTCACTCTTCCATAAAGGGCAGATTTGTGGAGAGCACGACTAATAGTTGTCCTGTGGACAGATTCTCCCCCCTGAGCTGTGGATCTCTGCAGCTCCTCCAGAGTTCCCATGGACCTCTTGGCTGCTTCTCTGATGAATGCTCTTCTTGCCCGGTCTGGTCAGTTTAGGTGGACGGCCATGTCTTGGTAGGTGACTAGGTTAGGTGACTTCTGAAGGCAATTGGTTCCACTAGATTTTAGTTAGGGGTATCAGAATAAAGGGGGCTCAATACAAATGCATGACACACTTTTCACATATTTGTAAAAAATGTTGAAAACCATTTATCATTTTATGTTGGTCTATCACATTACGTTTTTGGTTGCAGCATGACAAAATGCGGAAATTTACAGGGGGTATGAATACTTTTTCAAGGCACTGTATATACAGCTTGTATATAAACGTCTCTTTCTACTTCCAGCACAATCTTGCTTGTGGAACGACAACTCCCAGGATCAGCTGGCACTGTATGGATGGTCTGAAAAGAGCACAATCAGACCATAGTAAATGCTCTTTGCAGGCAGGGACCGTGGGCCCTTTGGTAGTGTAGCAAAAAGAAATCTGAGTGCTCCCAGTCCTACTCCTGTGGTTACTGCTTCCAGTAGCACCTCTTCAGGCACTGCCAACCAGCCTGGCTGCAGCTACACCTTTCACTAGCCCACCTGGCTACTTCTCCACAGTCCTCCCAGACTGGCTCTGCATCCATCCCAGACTGCTCTATCCCAGTCCTCTCAGGCATGCCTCTCAGTCTTCTGACTGTACACTTACCAGCCCTCTCCTGTCTATCTTCCTTTCTGAAGATTTGCCCGGCAGTGTTCTCCTGCTGTCTTCAACTTTGCCTCCCGTGCTTCCTGGTCAGTAACCCTCGGTGTGTCATTAAAAGGGGTCCTTTCCACACCTGAGCCCAGGCCCGAGGTCATCCCTTCAGACTAGGGGGAAACTACAAGGTCCACCAACAGCCTAACACTCCATCTCCATCTTCCACCCAAACTCCACTGCCCCAGTTGGGCTGACACTGAGTATTTGAGAGGACCTGCACCCTGCAAACCCATCTGGAGGGAATGGGTCAGGGCCCTTGTGAATACTCCACACAGCTCCACCTTGCTTCCCCTCCCATTCTTCTGGAAGTTTCTAGAAATTATGAGACGTGTGGGGGAGTCTCAGTGATGCTGCCTGTGAGTCATCCAGCCCTCCCTGGATCTCTGCCCAACCCAGGAAAAAAACACACCAAGCCTGAAACAATTTACGTACACTAACAAAAAATCTATTTACACTTCTAACACACTAGAGGGTGCTACATTGAGAAACACATCTAAAAGTTCTATCTGCAGTCTCTGCTGACACCACCAACTGTGGAAGGGCATCCTTACCACTCTACCAGTAAAGAACCCCTAATGCAGATTAGGGTTGGACTGCTTCTGGTCCAACTTTATTGTATGGCTGCATGTCTTTTTTAGAGACCCAAGATTAAATAGGTTTCTCCCAATGCTAGAGCCCCTATTCAAAGATTTGTATATCACTAATTATAGGTATGTTCAGCCTATAGCATTAGGGTGTGCCTCAAAAGCTCAAACACTCGTATGTATGTGTGTGTGTGTGTGTGTGTGTGTACATACACATGAAGAGGCACACACTCTTATAAGTAAATTTAAACAAGCATTTTAAAAGTGTCAGCAGAGCAGTGGATGGTGTCAATGGAGCACTGAACGTGTCAATATGGCAGTGGTTAGTGTCAGTAGGACAGCGAAGGGTGCCAGTAGAGCAGAGGTTGGGGTCAGTAGGACAATGGATGGTGTCAGTCAGTAGAGGAGTGGGTAGTGAATGATGTCAGCCAGTAGAGCAGTAGACAGTGTCAGTAAGGAAAAGGATGGTGTCAGTAGGATAGTGGACAGCGTCAGCATTTTAAAAACATTTTATTATTTTATTTAATAAATGCATTTGTTTACAATATTTTTTATTTAATTTTTTTACATTTTTTTTTTTTTTAGGAACCCCATTGGTGGGCATTGGTGAAATATCAGTGATCTAAAACCCCCAATGTCTCACTTTTGGGACAGAAAAAAGGACCAAAGATTCAAATCAGGTACATATGATATGATCAGTGCCAAAAGACCTCAGTTTGGAAATTAAGCATATGTGGGGTACAGTATCCAATATTTTTGCAAAATACACATGCATCACATCCACGCCGGGTCTTCCTCTATCCATATTACAGCTTACATTCTCATAGAAGGCCAAAAGGTTAGAATGGCAAGCATGGTTCTTTATAAATCCATGTTGGTTACTTTTATTGATACTATTTTAATCAGAAAATTCCTCAATATGTTCCCTTATCATTCCTTCCAATAGTTTACATACTATTGGTGTTAGGCACAGGTTACAGCACAGTAATGTGCTCATCTCCCTGTCACTCTACTCTCTCCTCCTATCCTTTCTCAGCACATGAACTGATTGGCTCCTTGTGCGGCTTCTTCCTCTAATGCCGTGTACACACGACCGGACTTAGACGGACTTGGTCCGGCGGACACTCCGACGGACTTTGCAGCTGAGTTCCTCCAGACTTTCAAACGAACGGACTTGGCCACACACGATCACTCCAAAATTCAGACGGTCAAAACGTGATGAGGTAGAATAAGGAAGTTCATAGCCAATAGCTGCCCTAGCGTTGGTTTTAGTTTAGTCGGACTAGCACACAGACGACCAGATTTTTCGACCGGACTCGAGTCCATCAGAAAGATTTGAAGCGAGTTTAATTTCTAGGTCCGTCAGACTTTTGGGAAGAAAAAGTCCGCTGGAGCCCACACACGATCGAATTGCCCGACGGATTCCAGTCCGCCCGGACCAAGTCCGTCGAAAAGTCCAGTCGTGTGTACACGGCATTAGACTCCAGCCCTGCTGTTGTCAGGGATACCAGCAGCAGGGATGGCCAGATCTACATAGCCACACTGAGACCAGACTATATATCATTTAAGCAAGTTTATTAATAGTAAAACAAAACACATCCAAAAATGAAGATATAAGTACCTGGTTTTGACAGGCAACAGCTCCCACGTCCAGTCCCCATGGTCGATTAGAGCCTGAAATTTGTCCCCGCCTCCTTTTCCCGCAGTCTCCTGAGACACAGAACAGGTCCCAGAAGACTGCGGGATCATTCACAAAGCACGTACAAGGCCCGTACATCGCCTGTCAGCAAACACTTGAATTTGTGGAGCGCTGGCCGAAACGCTCCACAATGCACTGGTCAGGTGCAAGGCTTTGCCAATTAGGGAAGAGAGCATTGTCAAAACCTCTATTTGACCAAGGGCTGAAGACTTTATCCAATCATGGCTCAATGCTCAGAGTCCCACCCCACATTAAAAGGTTTTCCCACTATGGAGGGGGCCAGCAGCGTATGTGACCGCAGGCAAAGGTGGATATGGTCTGTCCTCAGGAAGGGCACGTTTGTCTCAGCTTCATGATGATGCCCGTGCCATCCAGCCACAGAATGCAGAGGAGGAGGTGGACTGGCTTACTAAACCATCTTCATCCTCCTCATCTTCTATGACCCAAGCAGAGACTAGTGCACAGTCCACCACAGCTGCCAGAGCGGCTTATTCTGCCTCCTGCCATAGCGGCTTATTCTGCCTCCTGCCATAGCCTCAGCGTCAGGCATGGAGGAGTCAGCAGATCTATGTGAACACAGCGTCAGCCACTTGTTTCTTGAGGATGCACAGACATGACTTGATTCTGATGTCAAAGAAGGTAGAAACATGAGACTACAGAGAGGAGAGAACACTGATAAACAACAGATTGGCAGTCATGTTCCCCCAGCAGTAGCGTATTGCCAAGTTGGCTCCAGTGATGATGAGGGTGTAAAGAAAAGTAAACAAAATTTTAGAGATACCTCTATAGGGTTATGGTGTGAAGGCACCACCAACACCCAAAGGCCAATGTTTTAGCACCCGTTTTACAAATGCATATCATTACAATTTTTGACAGCCAATTCTTGCTTTCTGTAGGGTTATGGTGTAAAGGCACCACCGACACCCAAAGACCAAAATTATTCACACCTGTTTGACAGGTGCATATCATTTCAAATTTTGACAGCAAGGCAATTCTTGCTTTCATCAAGAGTACCTCTCTATAGAGTGAAGGCACCACCGACACCTAAAGCCCAATTTTTCCACACCTGTTACTTCTATCAAAAGTTTGCAAAAGAAACACCAGACTTTATCTAAAAAAAATAATTTGGCTTCTTCACATAAGCCTTGCTCACTGCGGTTTCAAAAATGTGTTATTTCCATCTAAAGTCTACCAAAAAGAGACACCAGAATTTATCCACAAAATCTCTAACCTTCTCCCGATTGCACTAAATTGTGGCCTCATTATACCGACTGGCTCCCCAAGCCGTTGTTTACTAAATAAAGAAAGATTGCAGGGAAACGCAATTTAAATGTCATTTTTTTTTCTTTATGTCAGTTTTGCTGCGGCAGGTTCTATACACGGTAAAGATGTGCTACTTTACAGGCAGACTAAGGAGACCCCCCCAGGCACTATATTTAAAGGAATTTTTCCTTTTTCATTGTTCCACTTTAAACATCATTAAAAATCACTGCTACTTCAAAAACAAAAACACATTTTTTTGCATTGGTACATGTCCCCCAGGGCATTACACAGGCGCCCGTACCTTGTTTATGGCCAATAACTTGCATATAAGCCTTCCAAATGGGCACTTATGATTTTTTAAGTTCTGGTTCCATAGACTTTAAATGGTCTGGATTCAAAACTTTTGTGATGTTTGAGAGTTCTGGCACAAACCAAACTCCAGTCATAAACATTTATGTGGCCATAATGTTGTATTTTTCATGAAATACCTCAGTGAGGAAAAAAAATCATATTTTAGCCAATAGATAGAGCCGTCGATCATAGGAAAACAGCATATTATATTGTCAGAATCTGTGATGGCTGGGTAAATGATTGTGACATTCGCACAGATTTTTTTTTTTTATTACCGTATATACTCGAGTATAGGCCGACCCGAGTATAAGCCGAGGCCCCCAATTTACCCCCAAAAAACTGGGAAACCTATTGACTCGTGTATAAGCCGAGGGTGAGATATGCCTGTCCATCCCTGTGTGTGTGTCCATCCATCCATCCATCCCTGTGTGTGTGTCCATCCATCCATCCATCCATCCCTGTGTGTGTGTGTGTGTCCATCCATCCATCCATCCCTGTGTGTGTGTCCGTCCATCCATCCATCCATCCATCCCTGTGTGTGTGTCCGTCCATCCATCCATCCATCCATCCCTGTGTGTGTGTCCATCCATGTGTGTGTGTCCATCCATGTGTGTGTGTGTGTGTGTGTGTGTGTGTGTGTGTGTGTGTGTGTGGCCTTGTGTGTCCAGCCTACCTGTGTCCCCAGCCTCCGTCCGGTCCCGAGCCTCCGTCCGGTCCCGTCCCGTCCCGAGCCGAGCCTCCGTCCGGTCCGGTCCCGTCCCGTCCCGAGACTCCGTCTGGTCCCGTCCCGTCCCGAGCCGAGCCGAGCCGAGCCTCCGTCCGGTCCCGTCCCAGGATCACCGCTCTTCGTCGGCGCCCATTTTCCTGTTCAAATGCCGCGCCTCCCTGTCTGTGATAGGCGGAACACAATTTCCCAGCAGTCTGTGTTCCGCCTATCACGGCCATCCTTTCATCCTCGTCCGTAGTACGAGGATGAGCGGATGTCCGTGATAGGCGGAACACAGGCTGCTGGGAAATTCAGTGTTCCGCCTATCACAGGCGAAGGCGGAGCCGGAGGCGCGGCTTTTGAATTAGAATAGAATGGCCGCTGTCTGTCTGCTCGACACGCTGATCGAGCAGGCAGACAGCGATGACTCGAGTATAAGCCGAGGGGGGCACTTTCAGCCTCAAAAAAGAGGCTGAAAATCTCGGCTTATACTCGAGTATATACGGTATTATAAAAAGACCCCTTAGTAATTAATGATCAAAAAGCAGAGTTCATTTGTGTCCTTTATATCTGCCTGGAGTTCACCTGAAATTTGGGTTGCCACTAGTGATGGACGAACTTCCGACGGGACGTTTTGTGAACACGAACGTGGCCAAAAAGTTCCTTGCGGTTCGCGGCGGACCCCATTGACTTTAATGGCAGGCGAACCTTAAAAACCTCCAGGTCATATTTTCAGCCACAAAATACTTACTAGCTGTGCACACATAGTCCCACAACATGGACCCTGACATAACAGAAGTATTAAGTGAATTTGGGATTGACAACGACAAGCATTCTTTTTTTTATCTGTGAAATTTTGACAATTCAGGAGCGCATGAAGGCCATGGAGGAGAGACAAGGTCAGGGCAGGCTATGAAGGGGGTGCAGGAGATGATCAGTGCCACTGTCATGGCAGTCATGTGCCAGTGTCCCAGTGTGCCAACCTGTGCTTGAGCCCCTCCCTCTGCCAGGCCCTTAACCCCACCTATGCAGGGCTCCACTGCGGTGGTCCGGAGGTGCCAGTCCAGTGCTGATCCTCAGCCATGGTGCTGGCACTGCCTGCTGATTGGCTTCTCTGCTGCCATCTCCCTCACTGACACCAGCACTGAGATAGAGACTGAGCACTGACACCACACCAGCACAGAGATAGAGAGCACTGAGACCACACCAGCACCGAGATAGAGAGCACTGAGACCAGCACCGAGAGAGAGGGCACTGAGACCAGCACCGTGATAGAGAGCACTGACACCAGCACCGTGATAGAGAGCACTGACACCAGCACCGTGATAGAGAGCACTGACACCAGCACCGTGATAGAGAGCACTGACACCACACACCAGCACCGAGATAGAGAGCACTGACACCAGCACGGATACCAGCAACTCGCTGCGGGACCCAAAAATATGAAACCGCTCAACCTCTTCAAACAGGAGGGTACGGGCATATAGTACGGTGTGCTTTTTTTGTACAAGGAAGTGAGCCAAAAAGGTAGAAAAAAGGTCCGTGTGTTTGATTAAATAAATAATTTATAGAGTTATGCATATATATGGTCTACTGGTCACATGTGTTGAATTCCTCCGATATCCATGCCTCATTCATTTTTAGAAATGTGAGGTAGTTAACACTGTCGTGAGCTAGACGAGTGCGCTTATCGGTCATGATCCCCCCTGCTGCGCTGAACGTCCTTTCGGACAGGACACTGGACGAGGGGCAAGCCAACAGTTCCATTGCAAATTGGGCAAGCTCTGGTCAGAGGTCAAGCCTGCCCACCCAGTAGTCCAGGGGTTCATCACTCCTCAGAGCATCCACATCGGCCGTTAACCCAATGTAGTCAGACACCTGTCAGTCTAGGCGTTCCCTGATGCTGGATCCGGATGACACCTGTGGAATGGGTCGGCTGAAAGAATGATCTCATATCAGAAGTCATCAACACATCTTCAAACCGCCCTCTTCTTGCAGGAGCTGTTGGATTGGTACCCGCAACTCTTTCTCTGGGAGTGGGAATTCCTCTGCCAGCGCACGCAAAAGCAGAATGCAGCATTTCTCGAAGCAAGGCCTGGAAGTGCTCCATTCTGACAGCCCTCTGTGACGGCGGTAACAATTCCACCATTTTATGTTTGTACCGGGCGTCTAAGTACGTTGCCACCCAGTACTGGTCCTTGACCTTTAGGCTTTTTATACGGGGTCCCTGTTAAAACACTGGAGCATGAAGGCCCCCATTTGCACTAAACTGGAAGCGGTGTGCTGGCCTGGCTCCTGCTCATCATCCAGGATAAGGTCGTCCTCCTCGTTCTCCTCTCCCCATCCACGGACAACAACAGGGATCCCAGAAAGGTTTAAAGCATGCTCTTCTTGCTCCTCCTCATCCGCCCCGACACCATCCTCCTCTGACTCCTCTTCAGACTCCTTTTGTTGACTTGTCTCAGATAGAGTAGCCCCCCCCCCCTGGGAATTCATCCAGCATTGCGACTTCCTCATCTTCCTGCTCCTGCTCCTCCATGGCTTGATCAATGACATGATGCAATGCACGTTCCATAAAGAAGACATAAGGTATCATGTCACTGATGGCACCATGGCTGCGACTGACCAGTTTGGTGATCTCATCAAATGGCCGCAGAAGTCTGCATGCATCGCGCATGAGCAGCCACTGGCGCAGTGAAAAAAACCCCAGCTCCCCAGAACCTGTTCTGCCGCAGAGTTTGTACAGGTAGTTGTTAACTGCACGTTTCTGCTGGAGCAGCCTATCAAGCATATAGAAGGTTGAGTTCCATTGCGTCGGGCAATCGCACATAAGACATCTGACCGGCAGATTGTGTCGCCGCTGAATGTCAGCAAGGCGAGCCATGGCTGTGTAAGATCTTCTGAAATGGGCCGAGATTTTCCTTGCCTGCCGCAAGATGTCCTGGAGGTATTTGACAACGAATCGCTGCACGACCAAGTTTAAGACGTGTGCCATGCATGGCACGTGCGTCATTTTGCCCTGTTTCAATGCGCTAAGCAGATTGGCACCGTTGTCACACACCACTTTACCAACTGTCAAACTGAGCAGTGTTAGCCACTGATCTGCCTGTGAACGCAAAGCTAAAAGGAGTGCAGGGCCAGTGTGGCTCTTGGCTTCCAGGCACAACAGACGCAGCACGGCATGGCAACGTCTCACCTGGCATGTCGAATAGGTTCTGGGGATCTTGGGCGGCGCAGCAGAAGAGAAGCTAGCAGCGGAAAAGGAGGAGTCAGCCGAGGAGGAGAGGGAGGAGGATGGAGTAGGAGGAGGAGGAGAAGAAGAGTCAGCCCTGCATGCAATCCGTGGTGGTAAAACCAAATCTATATGGGTGCCACGGGTTACATGCTTGACGGCCGTCAGAAGGTTCACCCAGTGGGCAGTAAAAGTTATATACCTTCCCTGCTTGTGTTTTCTAGACCACGTGTCTGGTCAGATGTATCTTGGCACCGACACTGTGTGCCAGAGATACATTCACTTGCCGCTGAACAGGGCCATATAGCTCTGGGATGCCCTTCTCTGAGAAATACTTCCTTCCTAGGACCTTCCATTGTGGTGTTCCAATAGCCACGAATTTTCGAAAAGGCCTCCGAGTCCACCAGTTTATATGGCAGTAGTTGGTGGGCTATCAGTTCTGACAAGCCAGCGGTCAACCGTTGAGCAAGAGGGTTATCCAGCGTCATTTTTTTACGCTCGAACATTAGGCCCACGGAAGCCTGCCTTTTTCCAGAAAATGTGAGGATGGCATTATGGAAGGTGGAGTGGAGGACAATTGTGAGGAGAGAGGAGAAGGAGAAGTAGAAGACGAGGCTGGACGGTGAGAGCCTGCAGTGTGGCTTTGTGTGTTCCGTTGCTCCCACTCGGCTCGGTGATGGCTGCTCACGTGCCTTCTTAAGGCGGTCGTCCCTAGGTGAGTGTTGGGCTTACCGCGACTTATGCGTTGACTGCAAAGGCTGCAGATGGCAACACTATTGTCAGCAGCGGACACGTTAAAAAAAAAAGCCCACACTGTGGAACCATGTGCCGGTGTCCTGGGAGCGCCAGATGTGACCATACATGGTCGATGCCTCGCTCCTGATACATTTGCAGTCTGGTTTGTCCCTCCTGTGCAATGTAAGTTATTCCTGCTTCTCCTCCCTATCTGCTGGTCCATATCTCCCTCTGAACTCCCCTCCTCTTCCTCTCTTGTGGGCACCCACGTGACATCACTAGACACGTCATCATCAATGTCACCTTCCCCACCGCTATAATTAGAGATCTCGGAGTAGGCAGCAACACCGGGGACCAACCTCCTCCTTGGGCTGATCTGGGTACTGTTGTCAGACTGCTGAGTGGCGGTTGTTGCTACCTCCTCTTCTTGATCCAATGCCAAGAGTGGCTGCACATCGGAAATGTCTTGTGATGGATCGTAAAATAATTCCTGTGACTCAAGCGGAGGGTATATGGTGATGGTGGTGTTGGTGGTAGTGTCTTTGGGGGTGCACACAGCAGAGAGTGAAGAAGAGGATGCAGATCGAGAGGATGAGGAGGGTGCAGAAGAGTAGGGCTGAGTGAGCCACTCAACCAAGGCTGGTGTGTCCATTGATGTAATCGAACGCACCTTCTGCAATTTGCCACTTTGGCTCAAGCCTGTTGCTCCTGCTCTACCCCTACCACCCCTGCGGGAGGGCCTGCCTCTTCCTCTGCCTGTCATTTTTTAAATGACCCTGTGACAAAAGTCTCTAGAGAAGTGCAGTATGTATGTGGAAGAAGGCATATAACACCCCGCTTCAATCTGTCGTTTTGGGGGGGGGCACTGGTCTATCACACCTGTTATAATACCTTTTTCTAATTGTGTTTGTCACTCTTTGTAGTATCGCTGCAGAACCACTCAGCAGTCACAATGCTGCACAGTGGAAATTCACTATACTATGCTTTCTATATTTGAAAGTATTTTATACGTGTATTACACCCCTATATACTGCACACCAAATAGTACACCTATACCAGTGCTTAAATGTACCTTTGTGGACCTAATAGTAGCTAGCTAGTAGCTAGTGAATTGCAGACTGTCCCTGTTCCAGACACCAAACTGTCCCTCAGTCCCTACACTAATAAAAGACAGCTGCAGAATCAGTCAGCACTCAGCAGTGAAGTAGAATATGCTTTTTATATTTGAAAGAAAGGATATTCTAAGTGTATTACAACCCTATATACTGTACACCTATACCAGTCCTTAAAAGGACTTTTCTGGACCCAATAGTAATAGCTAGCTAGTGATTAGACTGACTGTCCCTGCTCCACACAGCGCCCTTTCCCTACACTGACAAAAGACAGAATGTAAAATGGCCGCCAGATCAGGTCTATTTATAAGGTAGGGGGTATGTCCATGTTCTGAAATGTCTCAATTGGCTGTCCTGTACCCCATGGATGTGTCATGGGTCAAAGTTCTTCACAATGTAAACGAATATAGCCGCCACGAACAGCGGCAGAAGTCCGCCGGTTTGGCGAATCGCGAACAAGCAAAATTCTCCACGAACCGACCGATGGGTGAACCGCAAGGCCATCTCTAGTAGCCACCTCATCCTTTAAAACTGAACACATGTTAATTACACGGGTTCTGTGGCTGATTAAGGTGGTAATTAAACTCACTTGGTGCCTTCTGTGCATTAAATTAGCCTCAGAACCTGTGTAATTCAGATGTGTTTGGTTTTAAATGGGTGAGGTGGCAACCCTACCTGTAATCCTCCATCAGTT
>NW_027507903.1:640760745-640807388 GCF_037356315.1 Lithobates pipiens
GAATGTAGTCCCATCGTAACGAAATTACATCATCACGTTCTGAACGATCGGATTTTCCGACAACTTCGTCCGACCGTGTGTATGCAACAGTTTTGGACAAAATCAGACGGATTTGGTTGTCGGAATTTCCGACCGTGTGTACAAGGGCTAAGGCTGGATTCACACCTATGCGGTTTTAGTGCTTTTCTTTGCATTTTGCAGATTTGCACTAAAAATGCATAGCTGTGAACCCAGCCTAATAGTTGTCCTGTGGACAGATTCTCCCACATGAGCTGTGGATCTCTGCAGCTCCTCCAGAGTTACCATGGGCCTCTTGGCTGCTTCTCTAATGAATGCTCTCCTTGCCCGGCCGGTCAGTTAAGTTGGACGGCCATGGCTTGGTAGGTTTCCAGTTGTGCCATACTCTTTCCATTTTTAGATAATGGATTGAAGAGAGCTCTGTGAGACGTTCAAAGCTTGGGATAATTTCTTTTTTATAACCTAACCCTGCTTTAAACATCTCCACAACTTTATCCCTGACCTGTCTGGTGTGTTAATCGGCCTTCATGATGCTGTTTGCTCACTTAGGTTCTCTAACAAACCTCTGAGGGCTTCACAGAACAGCTGTATTTATACTGGAGATTAAAATTACACACCAGGTGGACTTACTAATTGGGTCACTTCTGAAGGCAAATGGTTCCACTAGGTCTTAGTTAGGAGTATCAGAGTAAAGGGGGCTGAATACAAATGCACGCCACACTTTTCACATATTTATTTGTAAAAAAAATGTTGAAAACCATTTATCATTTTCCTTCCACTTCACAATTATGTGCCACTTTGTGTTGGTCGATCACATAAAATCCCAATAAAATAAATTTACGCTTTTGGTTGTAACATGACAAAATGTAGAAAATTTCAAGGGGTGTGAATACTTTTTCAAGGCACTGTATGTATTTCTAAAAGGTGCTATTGCCATGAAATCTTCCCCACATGTTGGCAACAACCCATTCATAAAAAGAAACCAAAACAAATAAATTCAGAAATGAAGTTATGTGTATTAAAATGGAATGACACAAAGGAAAGGCATTGAACACATGAAGAAAAGGAGGTTCAAAAAGGCATGGAAGGCCAAGGCACCAGCTGAAATCTATCAGTAGTTAGAAAGAAATCCCGCCCCTCGTCAGTTCAAATTAATATCAGCTGGTTTAGTCTCACCTGATGGCCTATAAAAAGGCGTCTCATTACCAAGGTGGCACAAAAGAAACATCTCATGACGGGTAAAAGCAAAGAGCTCTCTCAAGAACTTTGCAGCCTAATGTCCCCTACACACGATCGGACATTCTGACCACACAATCCATGGGATTTTTTCCAAAGGATGTTGGCTCAAACTCGTCTTGCATACACACGGTCACACAAATCTTGTCGGAAATTCCGAACGCCAAGAACGCGGTGACATACAACGCGTAGGACGAGCCGAGAAAAATGAAGTTCAAGAGCCAGTGCGGCTCTTCTGCTTGATTCCGAGCATGCGTGGCACTTTATGCGTCGGAATGGTGTACACACGATCAGAATTTACGCAAACTGATTTTGTTGTCGGAAAATTTGACAACCAGATCTCAAATTTTGTGACGGAGATTCCGATGGAAAAACGTCCGATGGAGCCTACACACAGTCGGAATTTCCGACAACAAGCTCCGATCGTGCATTTTACTTCGGAAAGTCCGACCGTGTGCACGCAGCATTATTGTTGAAAAACCTACTGATGGCATTGGTTTACAAAAGGATTTCTAAACTTCTGAATGTTCCAGTGAGCACTGTTGGGGCCATAATCTGGATGTGGAAATGAAGATCATTTCACCATAAACTGGCCACGACCAGGCGCTGCTCGCAAGATTTCTGACAGAGGAGTGAAAAGAATTATCAGAAGAGTTGTCCAAGAGCCAAGGACCACTTGTGGAGAGCTGCAGAATCACCCAAAAACACCCCCCATACCAACAGTGAGGTTTGGAGGTGGGGGCATCATGGTGGGGGCAGGGCTGTTTTTCAGCACACGGTACTGTCAAATTCATATCGTTGAAGGAAGGATGAGCACTGTGTCTGCCCTCTACCTACCTCCTCTGCTTTTAGAAAGTACAGAACCAAGCATTTTGTAACATGGAGGGTGTTAAATGATACCAAGAAAGGCAGTAAAATGGATCGCTTGCAGTCAGCAATATTATATCCCCAGCAGAATCAATAGATCTCCCCAGCAAAAATAGCTCCTCCCCAGCACTAAAACCCCCTCAGCAGTAAAAATATTCCCCAGCAACAAAAGAACTCCCTCAGCAACCATAGATCCTTCCCAGCAACAATAGAACTTGCCCGGAAACAATACATTTCCTCCCAGCAACAATAGATCTCCCCAGCAGCAATAGATTTCACTCAACAGTAGATCCACTCCAGCAACAATAAATACCCCCCAGCAAAAATAGATCAAACTCACCAACAATAGACCTCTTCCTACAACACTAGATCACCCCAGCAAAAATAGATCCCCCTCAGCAACAAAAAATCCCCTACCACTAACAATACATCCCCCCTAGCAACAAAATATCCTTTACACCAGCAAAATAACCTCCCCAGCAGCAATAGACCCCCCCCCCCCCCATGGCAAAAAAACCACCCCAGCATAAATAGAGCCTTTCTCTTAGCAACTTTAGACCCCTCTCAGCTACAGAAGCAACTGTTCTTAAACAATAAATCCCTTGCCAGCAACAGTAGATCCTCACCAACAAACAACATACCCTCCCAGAAACAATAGATCCTCCCCAGTAAGTCTAGATACTTCCCAGCAACAGTAGACCCTCCCAGCAAGAACAGAGCCCCACAGCAGTAAATACACCCCCTCAGCAACAAAAGAACCCCCTCCACCAGCATCAATAGATCGCTCCGCCGACAATATATCCCCCTTAACAACAACAGATCCTCCTCAAAAAACAAAAAAAAAACCTCCCAAACACAGTTACAGTGAATACCTTACCAGAAAAGCAACCGTAGATCCCCAGCAACAATAGACCTCCCTCAGCAACAATAAATCTCCCACCAGCAGCAATAGATACCCCCAGCAAAAATAGATTCTCCTCAGCAACAGTACATCTCCCACCAGCAGCAATAGATCCTCCTCAGCAACAATAGATTCTATCCTCAACAATAGACCACCCCAGCACCAAAAGATCCCTTTTGGCAAAAATACACACCCCCA
Organism: Lithobates pipiens; assembly: GCF_037356315.1. Taxonomy (NCBI): domain Eukaryota; kingdom Metazoa; phylum Chordata; class Amphibia; order Anura; family Ranidae; genus Lithobates; species Lithobates pipiens. The sequence goes on from NW_027507903.1 coordinate 640,763,966, forward strand.
TCAGCAACAATAAATCTCACATCAAAACAATAGATCCCCCAGTAACAAAAAAAATAAAAAAAATAAAAAAAAAATCTAGCTCAGCAATAATAAATCCCCCCTTAGCAACAACTGACCCACCCCAGCAATTATAGCTCCCCATGTGCTATCATCCATAGACCCTCCAGCAGCATATACCCCAGCAACAATAGACCTCCATGCAAACATAGATCCCTTGGCAGCCGGCTTCAATAGACCCTTCACCAACCAGCATCCCTACCCCCCAGCAACAATAGATCATTTAACAGACAGCATTAAAAGACTGTCCAGCGGGCAGCATTATCTGATCCCCCAAGCAATAAAAGACCCAATCAGCAACAATAGACCACCCCCCCCCCCTCCCCTCAGCAATAAAAAATTTTGACAGCAACAAAAGATTTCCACAAACAGCAAGTAATAGATCCTCCTCAGCAACATTAGACTCTTCTCAGCAACAATAGATCCTCCACAGCAACAATAGACCTCCCAGCCTCAATAGATCACCTGAGAAACGCTAGATTCCCCATAGCAACAACAGACCCTCCCTCAACACCACAAGAACCCTGCATGTAAATACGGGGCTTTGTAAAATCAAATGTTCTCAGGCTTTATTCTTCCCAGATGGAATGTGTGAATGGGAGAAATCCTGCATTATGGCCACTAGATGGCACTGCGTATCATAGGAAACTAGTATGCTCATCAGCTCCATCTAGTGGTCATAATGTAAATATTTTTCCCATTCACACATCCAATCTACAGAGAATACTATACACCCTTTAGTTATAGGTATTGGGAAAAATAAAAGAATGGATGTTTGTATTTTTGACACCCAGTTCCGCTCTGTATGACAACACTGTTTTTAGTAATAATAATGAGAATATATAAAATAAATAATCATCATGGTGTAGCACTGACCACCGAAGGAGCTGCTGATTTTGTTGGGCTTACCGTTACCTTCTTGACCTCTTCTCCATCTAGGGGTTCCCGTGGTTGATGGTCCAAAAGAAATGTAGAAACTGACACTGAATCTTCTTTTGGGTTATTTATTTGAACCAGAAACAGAGTCTTTAGATAAGGGTAGAGGGTTAGGAGGAAGTTCAGGTACTTTAGACTGCAAAAGTAGAAAGTCTCTTATAGGAAAAATCCAGAGGGTACCAACCGTTTCACAGCTGGATTTTATAGCCCCCGGATAGACCTCCTCTCACTAGGCCTAGCAGCCGGTAGGGTGTTAAGCAAAGTCTCTGCCACAGATTTGAGCGTTACTGAGGGACATAGACAAATTTAAAGAACTATCATACGGTACCAGTATCTCTCAGCCGATCCGGCGATACCGTATGAGTGTAGATCCATGAAGTGTCCTTCAACTGAGCCTCCAGTCTCCTTCACAGAAGCCAGCCTTGTGCATGGCCTTCTCCTGAAGAGTCCTCCCCTGGGGTTTCTCCAGTTACTGGGTCTCTCCCTTGGATTAGATGGCACCAGACCACCATTGGATCAACAGGCCCTGAAATCCATTCAGGCCTGTCCATGCAGTTGCGTCGCCTCGAGCTATCCAGCCCCGGAGACTCAAATTGCATGGTTCTGCACCCCAGGTCAGGAGGGCCATGGGGGCTGGTCAGGAGGACCAGAACTAAACAGACTATTCTCTGGACAGAACAACTAGACCAGTGATGTCAGTACCTTAAATACCCCCTCCCAGAATGCACAGCAGGAGAACACTCCCCCTGGGCTGGTTGCCAGAGAACATTGGCATTCAATACGCAGCTAGACTGCGTTCTCAAACTTGCCGGTGGTGACAGCGACATCTGTGGTCAAGGAGAACCCATTGCAACCCAACTGGACTGGTACTGTAACCAGAAATTTTTTAAATTAGCCCCAAAACTCAAGTGTGGTTTCAGGAAAGTTAAAGGGGTTGTAAAGGTTTTTTTTTTTTTTTTTCTAAATAGGTTCCTTTAAGCTAGTGCATTGTTGGTTCACTTATCTTTTCCTTCGGATTCCCTTCTAAATGTTTTTTTTCTTTGTTTTCTTTGTCTGAATTTCTCACTTCCTGTTCCTCCTCAGTAAGCTGTTCTGGCTGACTAACCACCAGCTCGGATGATGGTGAGAAGTTTACTGAGGAGAAACAGGAAGTGAGATATTCAGACAAAGAAAAAAAACATTTAGAAGGGAAATCGAAGGAAAAGGTAAGTGAACCAACGATGCACTAGCTTAAAGGAACCTATGTAGAAAATAAAAAAAATTAATCTTTACAACCCCTTTAACTTTGAATAAACCATAGCTGCTCGTCAGGAGCCAGCGCTTCACTGGTATTCAGTGGAAAGTGCCACCTGGTGCCACCTAATGGAAGTCAATGAAGAAGACCCACCAGATTGGTGGCCAGCATCGGAAAGAACCCCTTACATTAGTGGTCAGTGGGCAAAAAACCCTCTTAAACCCCCTGTCTACAAAATGTATATTTATTAACATCCTGTACTATCAGGTGACCCAATTATAAGTACATTAAAATTGATGGTCTTTGGTACAAACACATAAAATAAAATAGCAATTTCCAGTTATCCTTATGAGATGATAGTAATTGCTGGTAATAGCAGTGGGGGTGGGGTGGAGGAGAGGAGAAATGCTTTAGAATCTTGGTTAAATCATTTTTTTTTTTATGACTCAAAGGATAAATAGTAGAAAAGCCTGTTCTCAGGTTCGCCGCTTTTGGAAGAGGGTTTACTCATTAAATGTTCTCAGTCACGATGGTAAAGATCACCAAAGACGCAAGCATGGCCCTCCTAAATAAGCCAGCCGAAAATGTCCCACGACATACCCAGACTTTAATATAGATTTTATGTTCCCGGTGGGCCAAAATCGCTATCGGGGACTGTGTGGAAAAGCCCTGTTAAAAAGATATTGCATCAATGAAACCTAAACTCAAGCCGAATGAAAAAAATTGTAAGTGTCCTGGAAGACAAACAACCATTTTTGATAAAATATGGTCTCCTTTACTCTACAGGTCACCTGATGTACGGAGTTGACTTCACAGATCATCATCAGAGGACCCCTGGGTGGGTTCATTCTTCTCTCTTCTTCTCACCGACCCCCCCTTCTAACTCTTCTCTTGTTTTGTCGTTGTTTGCCAATCTTTTTTTTTTTTTTCTCAATCAAAAGTTTTATTGAAAACAAAGTCAGGTTTACAGTCAATGTTTGAATACACGTATTATAGCAGTCTATCTGTAAACAGTAAAAACAAATAATTACCTCTCCAGTGTGTTCTGATTTGGTTAACGATAAAGTATGAGGTGATTACACAATAGAAGACGTTAAATAGTGTACCATATTTGAGGAAGGGTGAGTATTGAGTGGGGTGTTTGGGGGGGGGGGGGGGGGGAGGTGGTGGCAGGGGGTGAGGGGAGGGGAGGGGAATGTGGGATGCGATTTGCCCTTTGCAATAGTATATAACTACGCTTGTTACATATACTCTTTGTCGTTCTGAGCCTGGTTCCTACTCTGTTGAGGGTCAAAAGATGTTGGAAAGGTTAGCCTTTAAGTGTACGGAATTCGGGAGAGAGTGTGAAGGCCAGCCATGGTTGCCATGTTTTGTTAAAATTTGTGCGGTTTTCATGTTTGGTTGCCACAATCTCCTCCATCTTGTAGATATATTGTACTCTGTTAAGCCAGTCTGTAATTCCCGGGGCTTTGGTCGTTTATCCAGTGAATTGGTATCAGTGTTTTGGCAGCTGTGAGAAGATGTCGGGTCAGCGTTTTTTTGTATCGGTTTAAATTGATGGGGACCAGATTAAATCAAGCAAGTGGCCGCATTCAATTCCAGGCGAGTTTCTGTGATGTGCTTTATCCAGGTTCTAATTACATCCCAATAGGTTCGTATTAGTGGACACTCCCACCATATGTGCATGAAGGTGCCTATATGGCCGCGTACACACGCGGGGACTGTTCGCCCAACTTTGTCCGTCAAACAGTTTCAGCAAACAGTCCGCTCAAAATTAGCATGGACGGACATGGCCACACACGACGAACGAACAGTTTGCTGAAACCGTGCGCGATGACGTGAACGGCACGTACGACGGGACGAAAAATACGACGTCCTATACACTGCATTATAACTTTCGGCGTGTAAATCCTTTCTGAGCATGCGCGCAACTTAGTTTGACGAACAAGCCTACACACGAGGGGACTGTTCGCTGAAACAAAGTTTCAGCGGACAGTTTTTCGGAATTTCCGAAAAACCTTGTTCAGCGTACTGTTCGCTGAAACTGTCCGCTGAAAGCCCACACACGGGCGGACTGTCCGCCGAAACACTGTTCAGCGGACAAAGTTGGCCGAACAGTCCCCGCGTGTGTACGCGGCCTATGAGTTTTACATCTCCAGCATGTGTCCGAGGCGGAGGGAGACCATCTCCTGGCTTTTTGTGGTGTAATATACCATTGAGCAAGAATTTTATAGGATATTTCCTGGTATTTGGAGCTTAAGGAGCACTTGTGTGCCAAAATGCATGCCTTATTCCATTGCTCATCAGATATACTGGTCTGGAGATCATATTCCCACTTTGTTTTGAATTTAGTTTTGTCATCATGTGACGCTTGAGTTAACATTGAGTATGCAAGAGATGTGGTATTCGCTAGTGGTGATCTCTGTAGACATATATTCTCAATCAGAGTCAATGAGAGGCAAAATTGATGCTTGTGTTTGTTATTTACCAGGAAGTCCTTCAGTTGGATGTAAAACCAACTTCCAGGAAACAGCTCCCCCACCTCGGCGTTTAGTGTTTCGAATGTCTTGGCTTGTGAACCTGACATACAAGTGTGTACCAGGAAGTCTTCTGGCATTTTGTGGTATAGGCCAAGAATGAATTCAGGGTTGTTCGTGAGTGGTGTCAGGGGACCTGGGTTTGTTGCGATTTTTTGCGACTTTACCAGTGCTTGCCAAATCTTTATGGTGGTTTCGATTAATGGGTGATCTATAAGTTTTGGCTTTCTGGAATGAAGCGACCATGGGAGGTAGAGGGTGTTGCGCGTTGCCAAATTACTTTCTAGTTGGACCCAATCCTTATGCGATCCGCGGCAATGCCAGTCTATCACTCTTGTGATGTGGGTGGCCTGGTGGTACTTTTTAAAGTCCGGCAGTCCTATACCCCCATCCCTTTTAGACAGTGTTAAACGCCGGAATTGGATTCTAGGCTTCTTATCTGCCCAGAGAAATCGTCTTTGAATTTAGCTCAGTGTGTTAAAAAAGGGTTCTGGAATTTTAATTGGTAGAGCGTTAAATACGTACAGAAGCTTGGGAAGTACCGTCATCTTTAATATTGAGGCCCTCCCAAACCAGGAGAACATTTTTACATTCCATTTGAGAAGGTCCCTTTTGATCGTGGCAAGTAAAGGTTTGTAGTTTACCTCATATAGTGATTCAATTTTACTGGTTAAGTTTATGCCCAAATACCTAAGGGTGCCTCGTTCCCATTTATAGAGGTGATTGTCTTGTATACTTTTAAGGTGGTTCTGTGATAGGGTAAGGTTCAGGGCTTCAGATTTCGACTGATTTACTTTAAAGTTGGATATATACCCAAAGGTTTGGAATATTTTGTGAAGGTTAGGTATCGAAATGTGGGGATTGGTGAGAAAGAACAGGAGGTCATCCGCATAAGCAGCAATTTTGTACTCTCTATCCTTTAGCGTAAAGCCCTGAATATCAGCGTTTAGATTAATCGTTCTGATTAGAGGTTCTAGGATAAGGATAAAAAGGAGTGGCGATAAAGGGCAACCTTGGCGGGTACCATTATGGATGGAGATAGGTTCTGAAAAAATATTATTAATTTTGATTTTGGCTTGGGGATTCCGATAGAGAGCGGAGATCCATGACAACATGTTTCCGTTGAGGCCAATATGAGCGCATGTAGCCATCATGTAGTCCCAGGAGACCCTATCGAAGGCCTTCTCGGCATCGGTAGAGAGCAGCATGCCTTTGGTGTCAGATTTCTGTGCATAATGAATTAGGTTCAAGGCCTTGATGGTGTTGTCACGGGGCTTCCCTCCCCGGCATGAATCCCACTTGTTCGGGGCCGATTATTTTTGCTAAAAGAGGTTTTAGTCTAGTGGCTAGAATTTTAGCTAGGAGTTTAAGGTCTGTGTTAAGAAGTGAGATAGGTCTAAAGTTAGCGCAGTCCGTGTGTTCTTTATTGGGCTTGGGGATTACAGCTATATGTGCCATAAGGAAGGAGTGGGAGTCATGTTGGTTCTTCGCTAAAAAATTAAAGGCCGAACGAAGGGGCTTTATAAGACAGTTAGTGTAAGTCTTATAGTACTGTGACGTGAAGCCATCGGGTCCGGGGCTCTTTCCTGCTTTTAAGTCTGCAATCGCGTTCGAGATTTCAGTGGTGGTTATGGGGTCCTCTAGTGCATTTGTATCTTCTATCGTCAGGGAGGGCAGTCCACTATTCTGTAGGAAGTCACGTATAGTGTCCTGTTTTGTGTTAGTCAGGTGAGATGGTTTGTGTTGGGCCGGAAGTTTATATAGTTTAGAATAGTAGGCATGGAACAATTCCGCTATTTCTTCTGAATTGTGTTTTAAAGTACCCCTTTTGTCTTTTAAGGCATGAATATGGTTCGATAACGTGGCATCTTTTAAGGCTTTGGCCAGTTGCTTGCCACTCTTGTCTCCGTATTCGTAGAAAATGCTTTTCTTAAAGAAAAGAGAACATTTAATCTTCATGTCTAGCAGAAGCCTCAGGGAGGTTCTGTGTTGTGTTAATTGGTTTTCTAGTCTGAGTGACTGGGATTGTTTATGTTGTAGTTCAAGGTTTGCTATTTGCTGGGAGAGTTTATTAATTTCATCCTCCCTTTCTTTTTTTTTTCCGGGCACCCCATTTGATAAGTTCGCCTCTTATCACTGATTTGTGTGCCTCCCAATTGTTTAATGGGTTCGTGTCAGTGTCGATGTTGTGGGAAAAATATGTGTTGATGGCGTTCAGGATGTCGTCTTTTATAATTGGGTCGGTGAGGAGGGTGGAATTCAATCTCCAATTAAATGCGGACTTGTGCGGTGTATTGAGGTGTAATGTGACCGCCGTGGGTGCATGGTCAGAGAGGGCTATGATGCCTATCTCCGCTGAGAGCAGGTTACCAAGGTCCCTTTGCGAGATGAATATCATGTCGATTCTCGAGTACTTTTTATGGGGTGCAGAGAAGAAGGTGTAGTCCCTGCCTGTGGGGTGCATGGACCTCCATGTATCTACCAGTGTCAGGGACTGCAGTAGCGCTTTTATCCGTTTGAGGATCCTATACGGGACTTGCGTGTGTCCTGTCGAGGTGTCTTTAAGGGGTGCAAGGGGGACGTTAAAATCTCCTCCAGGGATGGTACACCCTTCAGCAAACCATTTGAGTTCCTCTACAATTTTGTTGCAGAAAGAAATATGAGAGGAATTCGGGAAGTACACATTGGCTAAGGTTACAGGTGACCCTTCCCAGGAGCCTTTGAGAAATAGAAATCGTCCCTCGGGGTCTGTCAGTTGTTGTTTTAGCACAAAGGGAGCATCCTTGTGAAGAAGAATGGATACTCCCTTGGTTTTGGCCAAGGGGTTGGTGGCGTGATACACTGTGGTAAAGGTACCGTCAGTGAGTCTAGGGATATTGCTGCCTATAAAGTGAGTTTCCTGTAGGAATACAATTAAGGGTCAAGCTTTTTTAAGTTCCCTTAATAATTTGGACCTTTTTTCGGGTACGTTCAGACCATTTACATTATGGGAAAGGATGGTTGGTGCTCTCCCTAAGAAAGCGTATGCCATGTTGTAAGCAGAACTTCAAGGAGGTGGATGTCCAGAGATATATTGAGTATACTAGCAGTGTACTCCGTATTTGCTGCGGTCGCGGGGCGTAAGCGGGCAGGGATAATATAGAAGAAATGGAACAATTGTGTGGTTAAGGAATAAATGTAGGTGGGGGGGGGGATGGGGTGAGACTTGTGGGGTGATGTGAAGGGATGAACTAATCTGCCACCACTGGAGGGTGGGTCAGCCTGGTGTCTGACTCGTTCTAAAGTAAGGTGGTATTTCCCCTGTGGGGGGTAGTGGGAGGTGTTATAGCAAAGGTAGTATTGTATGTTGCACTAGGTAGAAGCGCGGTGTGTATCTGTTAGTAGGTAACCCTGAGTAAAGGTCCAGCTGTCCCGTGCAGGATGGGTGGTCGTCTGTGTGGAATTAGCTCCGGATGGCGGTGGATTGCGATCGCCCTCCTGGAGCTCAGCTTCCACACGTCTGCTCTCCTCCTCGGTTGGAAACGCCCCCCTTGCCAATCTTGCTATCACGTCTTCACAGTTTTCCTGTCTCCTATCTTACCTAGACACTTCGGTGCACACTTGAGGGCATGGAGTCCCCGATGTGGGACGTTTATGGTGTCCGGTGGTGGACAGAGCCCAATGCTGTGTACACACGAGCGGAATTTCCGACAGAAAAAGTCAGACGGGAGCTTTTCATCGTATATTCCGATGTGTATGCCCCAACGGACTTTTTACGCTGAAAATTCCGACAGACCTAGAAATAGAACATGTTCTAAATTTTTTCGTCGGGAAGGGAATTCCTATCGGGGAGACCGCTCGTCTGTATGCTCTTCCAACAGACCCATGCTCTGAAGCAAGTACGAGACAGAAGCTATTGGCTACTGGCTATTGAACTTCCTTTTTCTAGTCCCCTCATACGTGCTGTAGGTCACCGCGTTCTTTGGCGATCGGACTTTGGTGTGAGCATGTGTACGCAAGACAGATTCAGCGGAATTCCGTCGGAAAAACCTTCAGAGTTTATGCGGATGGGAAAACCGGTCGTGTGTACATGGCATTAGATTAGACATTATAAGACTAGAGCTCTCTCGCTACCTAGACCAATCTACAGTGGCCAAGTTTTAAGGCCAGTTCACACCACATGCAGTCCAGTGCATTTTTTTTTTCTGCATCAATAACACATGGAACGTAGGTTATATAGTTTTCAATGGACCATAACAAAAACGCACCAAAAACGCACATGTCCTTATTTAAAAAGGTAAAGAAAAAAGGGGGGGGCACTGGACTGCATCAAAAATGCACTGGAACACATCAAAAACGTGCATGCAGAAAAGCATCTGGAACAAATCTGAACTTCGTTTCTATGGTGTGAACTGGCCCTCAATGTGGTTATGATCCCAGGGTTCCTCCGATTTGCAGAAATACGATCCACTAGGTGGTCAGCTGGATACCTGTCCCTTAGAGGTCATGATGTCTTTGCACTTTAATTTGAGGTTTACGGAGCAGCGGCCCGTCCATTAGGGGTGCATGTGCGCCGCCCCCCCCATTCATGCGTCCAGCCCCCTGATCTACATGCAGGGTGCTGGACCATGGATTCCAGTTGGGGGGGGGGGGGGTTTAGCACATGATTAGAGCCAGAGGCTCTAATAAGCTTCAAAAAATGGTGGGCTCAGAGCACTGCGCTCCGTGCCCACCCAGTAGTGTGGCGATAACGAATTAATATTCGCTATCATCACACTGATCCTCCTTCTGGCAAATCAGGAAGTGGGTCTTGAGACCCGTCACCCGATTGGCTGAAAAGACAGGCGGTCCTATTGGATGCCTAGGAGGAGGCGGGAAGGAGACACTCGGAGGAGGAAGAGGAGGAGACAGAAGCCACTGATCACTGCCTGTAGGAGCGCTGACTGACCAACCAACCACCGACAGCAGGCAGGCAGGCGGGTTGGGAATGTGCCGCACCGGGGGGGAGAAGGTGAGTGTTTGCCGCGCCCCCCCCAAAATAAAAAAAAACAGCCACCACTGGGTTTATGGACTTTTGCTCTTCCTTTCCATACAGGTTTATGTGTTCCCATGGGGCATCATAGAAAGCCCAACCTGACTGTTACGGCTTTCTTCCATCTCTCCCCCACTTCTTTTCAAACTTGTTTACTGAAGTTTAACAATTAGTATACATAAGTACATTTGGTGGCAGCAAAAGAAAAGATTGCATATATGGTAATAATATTGAGTTGTAGTTCCAACATAAACTAAAATTAGTTTAACTAAAACAATTTTAGCATGGATCTAACTACTCAAAAGATTGCGTCGTACATTGTATGAGAGAGGATAAAACTAACTTAGACCAGGTTAATATAAGATGACCTCAGATAAAAAAAAATAAAAATAAAAAACAGGTCTTAATTATTATCAAGAGTATCATAAAAAAAAAAAATGAAATAATGTATAATAGAATCTAAAATCATATACTACAGATTGGAACTATGTACAATTGGTAGAATTATAACCAAGGAAATAAAGGTTCTGCTACCAGAACTATAAAAAGTGTAAATTTAAAGGAGAGGGGGAAAAAAAAAAAAAAGTAGAATAGAGAAAGAAGATAAAAGAAAAAAAAAATAGATAGGGAAGACAGAAATGAGAGGTAGTAGGGTTCCCGGGGTAGTACAGGCATACCCCACAAGTACACAATGGGGTTTATTTACTAAAGCTGGAAAGTGCAAAATCAGGCTCCCTTCGGCATAGAAACCAATGAGCTTCTGACCCCATCTTGTTCAATTAAGCTTTTGTAATAAAACCTGGAATCTCATTGGTTTCTATGCAGAAGTGAGCCTGATTTTGCACTTTCCAGCTTTAGTAAATAAACCTCATTGTGCACTTAAAAGTGGGGTATGCCTGTACATGGTAATAAACACATGCCATAAATGCAGAGAATTGGAGTATAAATCAAGATTACCGGCAAAAAGTGAGTCGCCCAGGGATTCCATACATTCTCAAAGTTGGATATTTTATCTTGAGTCGTAGCCTCTGTTTTGGCATGGATCATTGCTTGAACGACTCTATATTTCGTTTCAGCAATTGTTAAGGATGGGGATTTCCAAGCTTTGGCAACTCTTTGTTTTTGCTGCTATAGTGATCTGTAATAGGAGTTTGAATTGGCGGTAGGAGAGAGTGGCCGGTTTTAAGTTTAAGTTTAAAAGTGCTATTGTAGGATCAGGATTGATAGCGATTTCAAACAGTGGTGAAATCATAAGAAATACATCTTTCCAGACATTTTTTGCTACCGGGAAATCCTGCCAAGTATGAAGATGTGATCCAAGATCACCACAGCCACAAAAACAAGATGGGGAATAATTTGGAGCATATTTTGCAATTCTGACAGGGACCAAATACCACCGTGTGAGCACTTTGGTAATTTGTCTCTACGTTTTGTGAGGATGACTTAGTTGTGATCCAAATTCTATCCCAATCGGCTACTTCCAAATGAAAACCCAAGGTCCATCTCCCACTTAGGCACATATGATGGCGGGTCTGAGTTGGGTTTAGTAATAAGATGAGTGTAAAGAGTTGAAATAAAGTCCCTTAGTGTGTGGGTCACGTTTTCATATGTAGCGCCCTGCTCCCAATGAGCAGACACTATTTTTTTTGTAAATTTAAGTTGTCTGAAGCTGCAGTTTGGTTCAGACTAATTATTTCAAAGTTCTGGTTTCTGTACCAGTTCAGCTGGGTTGTGCTGGTTTCCACTTGGCCGTGGGTGTCGCTGTCACCACCGGTAAGTGTTGGAAATGCAAAAGGCTGAATGCATTGAATGCCCCTTTTACTTGGAAATAGCCCAGTGGGATTGGTTCACCCGCTGTGCATTCTGGGTGGGGGTACTTAAGGTACTGATGCCATTTTTGAGGTTCTTTTTTCCCAGGGTTCGTTATCCCAACCTCATGGCCCTCCTGGCCTGGGGTGTGTGCTGCCTGTTCCTGTGTCTCGTGGCCGGCTGGCCCAAGGCTTTTTAACTGAAAGGGTAGGCCCAAAAGTCTTGGGGCCTACCGATCCAGGGGTAATCCTGTGCTGTCTTGCCTGTGGGGAGAAGCCAAGCGACTGGAGGATCCAGGGGAGGACTTTTTCAGGAGAGGACCGAGCAACAAGGCTGGTATCTCTGGAAGAGCCTGGAGACTCAGTTGGAGGACGCATCCCGGGTCACCTATCACACAGTATCACCGGCTGAAGGAAACTGTTACTGTGTGACAATTCTTTAATTTCTTATCAAGTTGCTGGTTGTGCTTTCCTGTGTCAGAGGATTGTACAATGATTTCATTTAAATTGACAAGTCTGTGGCAGAGACTTTGTTTGAGCATCTCACCGGCTGCTAGATCAGTGTGAGAGGCCTATCCGGTGATTGCTAGATCCAGTCTGTGGAAGCTGTTTGTCCTCTGGATCAAGGAAATACATCTAACCCGCAATTACAAGGTACCTGAATCCCCCCTTAACCCTCTATTGCAAAACTTTATGTCTATCTCAAATACATTTTTGGAAAAAGGACTAAGCCCTTGTACACACGGTCGGACATTCCGACGGGAAATGTCCGATCGGACTGTGTTGTCGGATAATCCGGCTGTGTGTGGGCTCCATCGGACTGTTTCCGTCAGAAAATCCGACGGACAAAGTTTTAGAGCTGGGCTATAAAACTTTCCAACAACATGATCCGATCGGACTTTGTCCGATTGTGTGTAGAGAATTCTGATCGGACAAAGTGCCACGCATGCTCAGATCAAATTCCTAGACCAAAGCTATTGCCTACTAGCCTGAATGTAGTCCCGTCATAATAAAATAACGTCGTCACTTCACGTACGATCGGATTTTCCGACAACTTTGTCCGACCGTGTGTATGCAACACAAGTTTCGGACAAAATCAGACGGATTTTGTTGTCGGAATGTCCGACCGTGTGTACAAGGGCTAAGTGTCGGAGCTAACATTCTTTGTTTTACTCTACGATGGGACCCCTGAGACGGACACAGTGAGCAGGTGAGGCAACGGTAAGCCCAATAAAAATTCAGCAGCTTCTTCAGGGGTTAGTTCTACACATATATTTTCAAAGCACGTTCATTTATCTAAATTCATTCTTCCTTGTATATAGGGCATACATTTTCTTTCATCTGAAGATATGGTAAGAGCTCTGAATTAGGAAGTTTGTGACTTTCACATAAGTCAGTGAAAGTTTTGAATGAAGTAGAGGATGCTAGTTCACAGAGTTGAGTTAGATTAGTGGATGTCCATGCTTTAAAAGACTTAGGGGGAAGACCAAGTAGGATAGAAAAGTGGATTTTTAAGAAATGATAAACGATTATATGGGGAGATTGTAGTGCATTTACTAATTTCAATTTATCCCAAATGGCTAGTGTATGTTTAGTTATAAGCATGGCTTTTTTTCCTCAGAAAATAGGTACAGGAACTCAACCATGCCCACCACACTCACAAACCTGGCAAATGCCATCAAATAGTAGCTCTTCCCTCTGCATACAACCCCCTCTCTCCACTGTCCTCATTTTCTCCCCCCTTCTTAAAAGCTCCACCATCTGTCATATTTCTTACCTTTGTTGCAAGATTAAGCTGAAACACCTATCCGGCTGTAATACCTCCCAGCATACTATACTACAGTCACTTGCAAGGGATATTATGCAGTAGGCGTATCAACTGGTCACCAGGGAAAAAAAAAAAAAAATGGAGACCACAGAGGGTGCAGCCTACCACGCACCCTCTCCTGCCCATGACTGCACTAAACCCTGGGCACCTGTTCTGTATCTCCCTTGTCCCTGTCCGGCACTCAGTGGAATCTGCACAGGAGATCTGACCTGTGGGAGCTACTGGAAGATAAGCTAAGCTATTACTTGTAAACGCTGAAGCTGGACTTTAGTGTCACCAAGTGATAGCGGTGAGCAGAAGACCTGAGCCAAAGGTGGTGGAACTGAGTTCCCCCTAGTTCCTGCTGCAAAAAAGCCCTAGTTACAGGATTATTTACTTTTTTGACGGTCGGAGGAATTAGCCCATACGAGGTTGGTTATTGAAAGTGGGTCACAGTCTATTGATTCCAGCGCAAACCAAAGTGGAATTTCACGTTTTGCGTGATATTTAGGGATATGGGCCAATTAAGCTGCATGGTAATAGCGAGTAAAATTAGGAAACCCTAGCCCCCCTTTGGGCAGCAAAGAGTGTGTTTGGGCAGATGAGATTTCTAGGATCCCCAAACGAAAATGAATGCCTTACGTTGTAGTATTCTGAGAAGGTGTGCTGGAACAGGGATAGGTAAAACTCAAAAAAAAATGAAAAAAATTTTGGGCAGTATAGCCTAATTTTACCTATCCAAGATAACGGTAGAGAGGACCATTGTGTCAGAAGATTAGATATTTTGACACAACATTGGAGGCTAATTGGCAGTGAAAATGTCAGAAAGATTGGGTGCGAGAGTTATCCCTAGGTAGAGAAGGCGTTATGTGAACCATGAGAAAGGGAGGGAGGTTTGCGCTTGTTGTAAAATATGAGGAGGTTAAGATATATTCAAGGCTATAGATTTTTGAGAGTTACTAATTAGACCAGATACGTGGGCAAAGTGATCAAGTTTACTTATAAGATTAGGAGCAGAAATGTGAGGGGATGACATAAAGATTAAGATATCATCAGCAAATAGGCAAAGTTTATGTTGGTGACCAGTTAAATCTAGATCTTTAGTAGAGTGGTCAGTACGGATTGATTGAGCAAGGGCAATAAGTAGGGCAATAAGTAGGGCAAATAAGAGTGGGGAAAGTGGACATCCCTGACGCATACTCCTACAGATGTCAAACAGGTTTGATTTATATCCAGCATATTTAACATAAGCTTTGGGATTCTTGTATAATGAGGAGACCCAGCTAAGAAAATGAGGACCAAATCCCCAACGCTGCAGGAAAAAAAATGTAGGTAATGCCTCAAAACCGTATCAAATGCTTTTTTGATCTCTAAAACATAAGAGATAGATGGGCATTTGTCATGATTTAGCAGCTTGACTTAGTAAAGTAGCTCTACGTACATCATCTGCCGCTTGACGCTGTGGGATGAAGCCGACCTGGTCTTTATTTATTAAAGAACCTATTACACTATTTAAGCGGGTCGCTAAGACTTTCACTAGTAACTTAATGCCAAGGCTGAGTAATGATATCTCTGGGCCTGGACGTTTATTTGGTTTAAGAGAGTAAATTGGTAATTGATAGCTGCAATGGGGCTTTCAAGACAATCGCGTTGGGCTAAAGGAACAGTAGGAAGTTTGATTTGTGAAAAAAAAATGATTCTGCTAAAGTTTGATCAAAAGATCCTTCCATTTTATATAAGGCGGTAAGATGTTTTTGAAAGGTGTGGAGGATCTTTACTGGATTACTAGTAAATGTATGAGATCATTTCAGTCAAATCAGATTAAAGGGGCTATTTAGTTTAAGTACTCGGGCTAAAAGAGTGTCTGGTTTATTCGCTTTAAGATAAAATTTATTTTTAGACTTACATAACATTTTATCTACAGATTCTGATACAAAAAGGTCAAGGTTTAAAATGTGCTTTATCAAGCTGTAATTTAGTCACAGGGCTAGGATTGGATTGAAAGATTGTGTGGCATGTCCTTGCTTTGTGCACTGGTGTGCATTCATGTTGGAACAGCAAGGGGCCGTCCCCAAACTTGGGAGAATGAAATTGTCAAAAATGTCTTGGTATGCTGACATCTTAGAAGTTCCCTTCACTGGAACTAAGGAACTGTTATAGCTTCAAAGGGTGGGCCAACTCAATATTGAACCCTACGGACTAAGACTGGGATGTCATTAAAGTTCATATGCGTGTAAAGGCAGGCGTCCCAATACTCTTGGTAATATAGGATCATGCACCCATAGTGCAGTTGCTACTACTTTTCTGACGGTGTACACAATACAGTGCACCCATAGTTGTTATTACACTTCTGGTAGTGTACACAGTACCCTGCACCAATAGTGCAGTTGTTACTACTTTTCTGGTGGTGTACACAGTACACAATACAGTGGAGTGTGGTTTTGCTAAACAAAATTTACAGCATGTCTGGAAGGCCACCAAGGAAAGACAGACGCTCACAGGCCACTAAAAGAGGGCAAACAGGCTCTGTGTCTACAGCCAACAGTGCTGGTCATGGACACAATGCATCCTCTGCACATGGCCGTGAGGCACGCTTGTCCTTTTTCTGCAGCTGGCCGTGTTATTGAGCCACAACAGGCAGAATAGTTGGTGGAATGGATAACAAACCTGCCCTCATCCTCCTCATCCTCTGTCACCAGGCTCAGAGTAGTTTGCCTGCCAATGCAGCTGCCAAAGCAGCCTATTCCATTGGCTCCATGGCAACAGTCACTCCTTCCCTAGCCCCACCATCATGCACAGAGGAGTCCCCCAAACTATTCGACCACAGTGTCAGGTACATGCTGCAGGAGGATGCGCAGCGATTTGAAGGCTCCGATGATGGTACCCAGGTTGAGCAAGGGAGTAATGTGAGCCTAGAGAGAGGGGGTGCCCAAGAAGGACAAGAAAATGGCAGTCATGTTCCCCCAGCTGCAGCATACTGCCAAGTTTGCTCCAGTGAAGAGGAAGGAGGAGATGATGAGGTCAGTGACTCTACTTGGGTGCCTGAGAGAAGAGAGGAGGAGGAGGCACATCTCCAATAAGGCAGGATGTCCTCCAGGGGGCAGCTTAAGGGCAGCCACCCTATTGCATCACACCACAGAGCTAAGCAGGTGCAGGTCGCTGCCGACTCCTTGCATATTTTGAAAAGTTCTTTAGTGTGGGATTTTTTGACACGTGTGCAGCAAATCACACCATTGCTGTTTGCAACATATGGCTGAAGCGCATAAAGCGTGGCCAAAACAGCAGTCGCTTGGTAGTAAGCACCAGATGGGGAATGCCCAAGAAAAAAACCAAAGCCTACTTACCACCAGCTCGCAGACAAACGAATAAACCTGTCTAACAATATGCGTTAAAAACAGGGGTTTAGTCTGTTGCTTCTGCGATAGCCAGCTATAGATGAGGGTGGTGGCAAGTTTTTTGTTATCGCATTGGTGTTTGTATTGGTCCGGCAACGCACAAACACCTTTGCAGTCATTGTGTGATTTGCTGGGTGTTTGGTGTGCTGTTTTACCTTTAAGAAGGGGTGGACTCCCCTTCAGTCCACCTGCCCTCATTTATCCATCAGAATGCATGTGCCTCCACTGTGGGGACACTCATTTTAGTGTTAGGACCACATATACCCTAAACCCCTGTATTTAATGCATACTGTTAGACAACTTTATTCGGTTGTCTGCGAGCTGGTGATAAGTAGGCTTTGTTTTTTTCCTGGGCATTCCCCAGGCTTTTGTTTTATCCTGTCCCTCTTGTCTTCTTGTTGGAGCAAACGCTTCATGGAATAATGGACAGTGCACTTGAGGCAGAACAGCGCGAGGAAGAGGAGGACTTCCTTACCTCTCAAGGTATGATGGAGACGGAGTCTTCAAGGGATCCTTTTCAGTCCCCAGAAACCCATGGACTTGTACGTGGCTGGTAGGAGGTGGTTGCGAATCATGTGATGGAATGTCTCTGCAAACCTACGCTGCATGGCCTGCCTGATCCTGCAAAGCCTGCGAAAGGATCCTAGGATTCGTGGTATCATTACTAGCTGGCAATCCTTCTTACAAGGGTAAGGTTGCAGAACTTATCCAGCCTTTGCAGACGGAGCAGAGGATGAAACATCTTGGAGAGGCCTTGCAGAAAGGTTTGTGGAATGCGTTTCCAGAGCCTGGAAAGTTACAATTTCCTGGTGCTGCACAACGTGTTGCTGAGGCTTCGTTCAGTCACAGAGAGCGGTGGAGAAGGTGGCCGGTTGACCAATGCCTTCAGACAATTCTTCAGTCCTCAGCGCCAAGGTCTGATTGGTTTCAGCAACCATCGCCAGTGTCTGAATTACATGGTGCAGAAATATCTAGGGGCAAGATCAGACTTGGAGACCTTTCCAACAGAACATCCACTGGATATAGAAAAATGGGGTTCCCTCTAGCTATTAAAGTGAAAAATATCTGAATGTGGTATGTCGGTTAGATTGCTGCTAGATCTAAAGTGTATATCATTCACTTGAACAAAAATGAAAACAAATGCAATTGAGCTACTGGCCTTTCCTACATCCAGCGTTCTTTCTGAATGCACATTCAGTGCTGCTGTAGGCTTTGTAACCGATTCCAGAGTGCACCTATCCACAGACTCTGTTGATCAGCTCACATTCATAAAAATTAATCAGTCTTGGATCACCAGCTACTAAGCACCTGATGCTGATGTAACCGATTGATTTTTCTATGGATGTGGGATCCTTGAAGACTGCCTATGCTGAGTGACTATCTTATTCCTCCCCAATCTTCATGTTGATAGCTTCTAAGAATATTTTTGGTTCAGGGCACCACCACCACTGCCTAAGGTCCAATTTTTCTGCCCCTGTTTAACAGGGGCGTGTAATTAAAATTTTTGATCTAATATTTTACATCAGGGCCCGTTCCTGCGCCCACCAAGAGTAACTGTAAGGGCATACAGTGTTCTGGTACCACCAACACCCAAGGCCCAATTTTCTGCAGAGTATATAGGGCCATATAGTATATATAGGTGGTCCCCTATTTTCAAACATTCGACTTACAAACGACTCCTACTTACAAATGGAGGGAGATAACAGGAAGTGAGAGGTATGTACCCCTAGGAAGGGAAATTCTCTCCTGTAAGAGTTCATGTGGGAAAAAGGTGTCTCCCCACTGATGCTTCATCACTAAGCCTTGTTTCCCTAATAACCCGACATTTTCAAAATCTGATTGTCATTAGGACAGAAAGTGAGGTGAAATCTTTTGGACAGGGGCACAGACGGCAAAACAAATGTTAGCCCTTGTACACGCGGACGGACATTCCGACAACAAAATCCGGCGGGTTTTGTCCGAAACTGGTGTTGCATACACACAGGACAAAGTTGTCGGAAAATAAGATTGTTTGTAACGTGATGACGTTATTTTGTTACGATGGGACTACGTTCAGGCTAGTAACCTTTGATTTGATCTGAGCATGCGTGGCACTTTGTCCAATCGGAATTCTCTAAAAACGATCGGACAAAGGATCATGTTGTCGGAATTTTTTTTATATCCAACCAACTTTGTTGGTTGGACATTCTGATGGAAAAAGTCAGATGAAGCCCACACACGGTCAGATTATCTGACAACGCAGTCCGATCGGACATTTTCCGTCAGAGTGTCCGACCGTGTGTACAAGGGCTTACAGGGGTGATGACCCTTCCCTATGTTATCCAAAAAGCTTAAAAATAGATTTTTGGGCTGGAGCTACAAAATACTTAAAAAATGTATCTGTTCCAAATTACAAACAGATTAAACTTAAGAACAAACCTACACTCCCCATCTCGTTTGTAACCCTGGGACCGCCTGTATACTGCTGTTCAGAGTATATAGGGCCTGGGGACCCCACACTTTTTAAAAAAAAATTAGGTGTGGGGTTCCCCTTAATATCCATACCAGACCCAAAGGGCCTGGTAATGGGCTGGGGGGGGGGGGGGGGGGAGGTGGACTCATGCCGTTTTTCTCAATTTTCATCTATATTGCCGGGACCCAACAATACATTACAGCCTCAAGCAGTTTTAAATGACTTTTATTCCTTTAGAAATGTAATTTTGCTGCAGGGACTGTTCTAAACGGGGAAAAATGTGCCACTTTACAGGCATACTATAGTCACCCCCAGGCATGATATTTAAAAGGAATATTTCACTTGATGCATGATTAAAATCACTGCTCCTGAAAAAACTGCCATTTTTAAAACTTTTTCTTGCTTTGATACATGTCCCCTGGAGCAAGACCCGGGTTGCATATTAGCCTTTAAAATTAGCACTTTTGATTTTTCACATTCGGGTCCCATAGACTAACAGTGTTCACACAAATTTTTTGTCAGTTCGGATGTTCTGCCGCAAACCGAACCGGGGGGGGGGGGGGGGGGGGGGGGTCGGGGTGTGTTCGGCTCATCCATACTCAACACACAGCCATTAAGGTCTAAACCGCTGGCAACAAAAGTGAGTACACCCGTAAGTGAAAATGTCCAAATGGACCCAATTAGCCATTTCCCCTCCCTGGTGTTAGTGTTACAAGGTCTCAGGTGTGAATGGGGAGCAGGTGTGTTAAATCTCTCACTCTCTCATACTGGTCATACTGGTCACTGGAAATTCAACATGCACCCCATGGCAAAGACCTCTCTGAGGATCTGAAAAAAAGAATTGTTGCTCTACATGAAGGTGGCCTAGACTATAAGAAGATTGCCATGACACTGAAACTGAGCTTCAGCATGGTGGCCAAGCTCATACAGCAGTTTAACAGGGAAGGTTCCACTCAGAACAGGCCTCGCCATGGTTGACCAAAGAAGTTGAGTACACATGCTCAGCGCCATATCCAGAGGTTGTCTTTGGAAAATAGAAGTATGAGTGCTGCCAGCATTGCTACAGAGGTTGAAGGGGTGGGGTAGGGTAGGCCTGTTAGTGCTCAGGGCATACACCACATGCTGCATCAAATTGGTCTGCATGGCTGTCATCCCAGAAGGAAGCCTCTTCTAAAGATGATGCAGAAGAAAGCCCGCAAACAGTTTTCTGACAAGCAGATGGTGTCAAGCGTGTGTCAAGCGTGTGTGAGGAGTACAAAGACAAGTGTGTCTTGCCTACAGTCAAGCATGGTGATGGGAGTGTCATGGTCTGGGGCTGCATGAGTGCTGCCGGCACTGGGGAGCTACAGATCATTGAGGGAACCATGAATGCCAACGTGTACTGTGACATACTGAAGCGGAGCATGATCCCCTCCCTTTGGAGACTGGGCCGCGGGGCAGTATTCCAACATGACAACCCCAAACACACCTCCAAGACAACCACTGCCTTGCTAAAGAAGCTGAGGGTAAAGGTGATGGACTGGCCAAGCATGTCTCCAGACCTAAACCCTATTGAGCATCTGTGGGGCATCCTTAAAGGGAAGGTGGAGGAGCACAATGTCTCTAACATCCACCAGCTCCGTGATTGTGGTCATGGAGGTGGGGGGGGAAGAGGACTCCAGTGGCAACCTGTGAAGCTCTGGTGACCTCCATGCCCAAGAGGGTTAAGGCAGTGCTGGAAAATAATGGTGGCCACAAAAAATATTGACTCATTGGCCCCAATTTGGACATTTTCACTTTAGGGGTGTACTCACTTTTGTTGCCAGCGGTTTAAACATTAATGGCTGTGTGTTGAGTTATTTTGAGGGGACAGCAAATTTACAGTGAGAGGTGCACTGAATGCGGAATTTATCCTATTTATCAATACAGTGCACTTACTGCCCAGGCCAATTTTCAGCTTTCAGCGCTCTCACAGTTTGAATGACAATTACTCAGTCATGCAACACTGTACCCATATGAAACTAGCATAATTTTTTTCACACAAATAGAGCTTTCTTTTGGCGGTATTTAATCACTAGTGAGTTTAATTTTTTGTGCTATAAATAAAAAAAAAAAGACCGTAAATTTTGTGAAAAAAAAATGCCCTTCTTTGTCATAAAATTTTGCTAAATTAGTCATTTTTCTTCATAAATTTTGGCTAAAATTTATACTGCTACATACTTTGGTAAAAATAACCCACATTAGTATATATTATTTGGTCTTTGTGAAAGTTACAGAGTCTACAAACTATGGGGCTAATCACTGAAAATTGATCACATCTGATCAGGCCTTCAGTACATCAGGTGTATCTCATTTCTTGAGACACTAACAAGTCAGGAAAGTACAAATACCCCCCAAATGACCTCTTTTTACAAAATAGACATTCCAAGGTATTAAGTAAGTAGCATGGTGAGTTTTTTTAAGTTGTCATTTTTTCCCACAATTCTTTGCAAAATGAATTTTTTTTTTTTTTTTTTACAAAATTGTCATATTTTTAGGTTATTTCTCACACACAGCATATGCATACAACAAATTACAACCCAAAATACATTCTGCTACTCTTCCCGAGTACGGCGATACCACATGTGTGAGACTTTTACACAGCCTGGCCACATACAGAACACCAACATTGATGTAGTACCTTCAGGCGTTCTACAAGCAAAAATGACGCATCTCATTTCTCAACCACCTATTACACTTTTGAAGGTCCTAGAGCACCAGGACAATGGAATTGCCTACAAAATTACACCATTTTGGAAAGCAAACACCCCAATGTATAATCTATGAAGCATAATGAGTCTTTTGAATGGTTCATTTTTTTCCAGAAGTTTGTTGGGGGAAAAAACAAATGAAAACACTTTTTTTTTTTTTTTTTTTTTACAAAAAGTTGTCAATTTATAAGATATTTCTAAAACATAGCATGTATATAGCAAAAATTACACCCCAAAATACATTCTGCTTCTCTTTCAGAGTATGGCGATACCACATGTGTAAGACTTTTACACAGCCTGACCACATACAGAGGCCCAACATTGAAGTAGTACGTTCAGGCGTTCTAGGAGCATAAATGACACTTCTCATTTCATTCCTACCTATCACACTTTTGAAGGTCCTGGAGCACCAGGACAGTGCAATTACCCACAAAATGACCCCATTTTGGAAAGCAAACACCCCAACATATATTCTATGAGGCATGCGCTGCAAATAGGTACTCGGATACTCTGATGGGCTGGAGACAGGTACTCGGGTAACTTGATGAGCTGAAGACAGGTACTCTGACGGCCTGGTGAGAGGTACTCGGGTACTCTGATGGGCTGGTGACTGGTATTCGGGTACTATGAAGAGTGGTAACAGGTACTCACATGGACTGTGACAGGTACTTGGGTACTCTGGACTGTGACAGGTCCTCTTTATTAGGGGGGCAATCAGTGTGATTGGTGTACACTGTAAGTAGTAAAAAGATGTTACCGCAAACTCCTTCTCCCACACGATCGGTATGCGAGGAGGAGAACCCGGTAACATCTCCTTACCGCGGTTTGTTGACGACATTTAGTGATCGACTGTGGAAGGATCACAGCCGATCACGTGGGTAAACAGCCGTTGCCAATGGCTGTTTACCAACGTCGGTGATGAGAAGTGTTCCCGGGAACATGCCGCCACCGACGTGCAGCACACTCCAGATCGCGCACATGCGCACATGCGCCGTGCAAAGTGGGGCGGTACCACGTGATCGCCCGTGACTTCATCACGGCCGATCACGTGGTAAACAGCCATGCTCAATGGCTGTTCACCCCCCCCCCCCGGTGGCGAGCGGTGTCTCCGTGACATGCCTCCACCGAAGGAACAGGGATGCGCACACGATCGTGCGCATTCCCTATTTAAATGGAGGGCTGTCATATGACGCCTGCCCAGGACGAGAGCCGCCATATGACAACCGGTGGGCGGCTAGCAGTTAATCTGGATACATCAAGTAGTTGCGACGATCTGTACAGTTTTACTAGCACTTGCCAGAGTTGCAAAATTGCATTCAGGCGTCTAGAGGGATATTAAAGGGATAACTAGGAACTCATTTTGTTTAGAAAAAAAAAACAACAACTTGTTTTTCTTACTCTATAGATGTATTTAACTGGTAGTACATGCAGATAAAAAGGTCACACCTTTCATCTATATATCAATGAAATCTTAAATACAATGTATTACTTGATAACTTGCAGGCTGAGGTTCTCCAATGTATAAATCAGCTATATACATTTCAGGGGCATTCAGACGAAAGCTGTGCAAAGACTTAGTTGTTTCTTTAGAAAGCAGCCACAGCCCGAGTAGAAAAGCCTGTCCTCTGTCAGCGTGCGGCATAGAAGGACCCTTGCTCTCTGTGTGGAAGCAGTGGTCTCTCTGCAGAAGCCAGACACATCCTTTGCCGAGTCATACTTCTTGTTGATTGGCCACCCTGATCTATAGGTATACCGACCGCCAGTGAATTTACTGATAGATGGTAAAAATCTGTGATTTTGTTTTTACAACTGTCAGTAAATAACAGGGGCTGGTAATTTCATGCTGTGTTGCCTTTTTAAGTGTAATCATGCGAATGACTATTATTATTATTATTATTATTATTATTATTATTATTATTATTATGTATGGTCAGTGTTTCCATATCATGTTTATACTGTTCAAATATTCACTGTGTTAGTTTTCAATAGGAGTGCTATCATTTTTCAGGTGGCCATTAAAAAAAAAAAAAAAAAATTTGCTCCGCCAGTAAATTTTCCATGTTTTGTCAGTAAAAAAAAAAATCTGCGGGAGGTTGGCAACCCTGCTATAGATGACTAAAAAAAAAAAAGTTTAGTTAGACCCCTACAGAGAGATCACTGCTTCCACAGAAAGAGCAAGGATCCTAGCCTTCAGCATGCTGGCAGAGGACAGGCTTTTCTACTCTGAGGAAACAACATTTCTTTGAGTTTTCACAGTTTAAGAAAAAAAAAAAAAAAAATGTATGCCCCTGGAATATATTTAGCTGATTAAAAGGGAACATTTTATTGGGCCGCAAATAATAAAACTTTAAATGATATCACTGCCACACGGACCATTTTCTCTTTTCATGTTCTTTCCATTTGTTCCATCATTGTTACACAAGACATTCATGTTATTAACAATTAGACATGTGCACTAAAAAATTGTTTTTGTTTCATGAATTTTTTTGCTTTTTCAAAAATGTGGAAATCCGAATTCTTCTAATTTCTGAATTTTCAAATTTTCCGAATCTCCAATTTTCTAAATTTCCAAATTTTCCGAATCTCCAATTTTCCGAATCTCCAATTTTCCAAATCTCCAATTTTCCAAATCTCCAATTTTCCAAATCTCCAATTTTCCAAATCTCCAATTTTCCAAGTTTCCGAATCTCCAATTTTCTAAATTTCCAAATTTTCCGAATCTCCAATTTTCCAAATTTTCCAAATCTCCAATTTTCCAAATCTCCAATTTTCCAATTTTCCAAATTTTCCAAATCTCCAATTTTCCAAATCTCCAATTTTCCAAATCTCCAATTTTCCAAGTTTCCAATTTTCCAAGTTTCCGAATCTCCAATTTTCTAAATTTCCAAATTTTCCGAATCTCCAATTTTCCAAATTTTCCAAATCTCCAATTTTCCAAATCTCCAATTTTCCAATTTTCCAAATTTTCCAAATCTCCAATTTTCCAAATCTCCAATTTTCCAAATCTCCAATTTTCCAAATCTCCAATTTCCGAAATTTTTAATTTACGAATCTTCAAATTTCCAAATTTGTGAATTTCCAATTTCAGAATTTCTGAATTTACGATTTTTTAAAATTAGAAAATTTGAAATTCGAAATTAAACAAATTTGTCAAAGTTTGTTAAATATAAAGAATTCCGAACTAAACGAATTGCACGTGTCTATTACCAATGATCTTCCTATGTCAGCCTCAAAGTTTATAAATAATCAAAAAGTTAAAAGTGCCTCTTCCTTCCGGTATGGAATCCTGGGGGCCGTCTGCACGCTACATCTGCAAAACAGAATTCTCTATTTTCTCTGACTTGGGCAGAAGTCCGCACAGAGCTTGAGGCAAAATGTCAGGCATTCCCTGCACTGTCTATAAGTTTATGGCAGTGGGATGGTCATCTTTATTGATCTATTGGAATTACACCAGTGTGGACCCCCCATACCTAAAAGTCGCACTCTGTTAGCAAACAGGTTCCTGGTGGGGGGGGGGGGGGGGGTGTTCAGAAACAGTTACTTTCTATTAAGTGATGCTTATGAAATGCAGAACAATGCTGTTTTGGGATTGTTGAAAACTATATAATTACATAAAGTCATGTAGTACAATATTCCTATTTATCCAGGAATAAATATGACTCGATGACACATCCCTTCTTCTAGACCTTGACATGCATGTTAACCTTGAGAACCAATTTATACAGAATATATAACAGCAATAAGGAAACAATAAAAAATGCAAATGCATTATATATACTGATACCATAAAACCAGAAGACATGTTGAAAAAGAAAAAAAAAAAATATTAAAATTTAATCAAGTTCCTCTTCCTTATAGCAGCTTATATACTATGATTATTACAGAATTTATTTATTTATATATATATATATATATATATATATATATATATATATATATATATATATATATATATATATATATATATATAGACACACACATAAATACATTTATTAACATGTTATTATAGAACTTGACATTAAATAAAATAGATGATTATGTATAAAATAAAATGTATATAGCATAGAACAAAATAGATATAGATAGAGGCTGTGGGCACATCAGGTGTACAGAGCCGGGAACTCAGCACAGGGATGGTGGGAACCCCTCATAATGGGCACATCAGGTGTACAGAGCCGGGAACTCAGCACAGGGATGGTGGGAACCCCTCATAATGGGCACATCAGGTGTACAGAGCCGGGAACTCAGCACAGGGATGGTGGGAACCCCTCATAATGGGCACATCAGGTGTACAGAGCCGGGAACTCAGCACAGGGATGGTGGGAACCCCTCATAATGGGCACATCAGGTGTACAGAGCCGGGAACTCAGCACAGGGATGGTGGGAACCCCTCATAATGGGCACAGGTCCTGAGGGAGTCTTTTCCACATGTTCGCAGCTCTTACTGCCTTTCCATTTTTGGAGATAAAATCTCCTCTCCTCCAGAAGTAAAGAGTGTCCCCTTGTCCTCTGTGATGACCTTAGGCTCCATGCACACTGGAGCTCATAAACTGCAATTTATCGGAGTTTGGGCGTTTTTTTTAAAAGCCCATAAACTCCACTCTATGTTAGCCTATGTGTCCATGCACACGTGGAGGTTTTTCAGTTTTAATGAGCAGTGGAGTTTATGGGCTTTTTTCTGAACGCCAGAAATTCGCGTTCAAAGTGCCGTTTTTCACCTCCAAAAAACGACAAACGCTGATAAACGCTCATAAACGCTTATAAACGCTCATAAACGCACGTTAATTCGTGTTCGGCATTCTATTTTTTCAATGCATTGTGGGATTTTTGGAGTGTCCTCTGTGTATTTTTATTGAAAACGCCCATAAACGCTAATAAACGCCCATAAACGCTAATGCTAATAAACGCTCATAAACGCTAGTACAAAACGCTATTAAAAGCAAGTTTTTCAACCAGCGTTTTCTGTCTGCAATCTGGCGTCCAGAAAAAGCTTTTTTGAGCTTCAGTGTGCATGGAGCCTCAAAGTGAGTAACTCAACACCAAGTTCACTAGACGGCCACTTATGTATTTGTACATGGTGATCCTATACACCCTCCGGTATTCTCTGTGGTTCTATTCGTATATTGGTCTTTATAGCAGAACCCCTCATAATGGGCACAGCGGGTGTACAGACCTGGGAACTCAGCACAGGGATGGTGGGAACCCCCCCATAATGGGCATAAATCCAGGAACATGCCACAGGGATGGTGGGAACCCCTCATAATGGGCACAGCAGGTGTACAGACCCAGGGGCTCAGCACAGGAATGGTGGGAACCCCTCATAATGGGCACAACAGGTGTACAGATCTGGGAACTCAGCACAGGGATGGTGGGAACCCCCCCATAATGGGCATAAATCCAGGAACATGCCACAGGGATGGTGGAAACCCCTCATAATGGGCACAGCGGGT
Organism: Lithobates pipiens; assembly: GCF_037356315.1. Lineage (NCBI taxonomy): Eukaryota > Metazoa > Chordata > Amphibia > Anura > Ranidae > Lithobates > Lithobates pipiens. The sequence continues at coordinate 640,791,382 of NW_027507903.1, forward strand.
GTACAGACCTGGGAACTCAGCACAGGGATGGTGGGAACCCCCCCATAATGGGCATAAATCCAGGAACATGCCACAGGGATGGTGGGAACCCCTCACAATGGGCACAGCAGGTGTACAGACCCGGGGGCTCAGCACAGGAATGGTGGGAACCCCTCATAATGGGCACAACAGGTGTACAGACCCGGGGGCTCAGCACAGGAATGGTGGGAACCCCTCATAATGGGCACAACAGGTGTACAGATCTGGGAACTCAGCACAGGGATGGTGGGAACCCCCCATAATGGGCATAAATCCAGGAACATGCCACGGGGATGGTGAGAACCCCTCATAATGGGCACAGCAGGTGTACAGACCTGGGAACTCAGCACAGGGATGGAAGGAACCCCTCATAATGGGCACAGCAGGTGTACAGATCTGGGAACTCAGCACAGGGATGGTGGGAACCCCTCATAATGCGATTGATGCGATTCAGTTCGCTTTGAGCGCTATATACAAATTATTCATTCATTCATAATGGGCACAAATCCAGGAACTTGCCACAGGGATGGTGGGATCCCCTCATCTGGTGTTGCCACCTCATCCCTTTAAACCCAATCACATATGAATGACACAGGTTCTGAGGCTAATTTAATGCAGGCGTGGCACCAAGTGAATTTAATTACCACCTTAATCAGCCACAGAGCCTGTGTAATTTATACGTGTTTGGTTTTAAAGGGATGAGGTGGCATCCCTAGCACCAGCTTTAGAAATGCATGTTTAGGGTGTACCACCCCCCCCCCCCCCCCCCCAATCCTTTGTCTGTTACATATTGTGTCCTGACCCCAGACTTCCATGGGTGGATCCCCCCACACCAGTACTTCATTATCATTGTCCATCGGTAAGTAGTTATACGAGAAGTTCCTCTTTAGTGCAGTTTAGCAGTGTAATCTGCAGCTAGCACATTTCTCCCATGTAAGGATCTCCCCGTGTTTAAGAGAAATGTGTTTTATCTTTCATTCTATGAACAGTGTAGGACCCACTGAAAATGGGCTACTATGACGCAGTGGTGTCCATACGGGGGTCACCAGATCCCCCATATTTACTTATGAAGATCAGGCGTTTTTAAGTAGCCTTGCAAGATTGGAAAGGAACTTCTTTTGTACGTGTGCGCTTTTCTCTGTGGTTCCCTTCATATCCCCCCTTAGTCTCCTCTTCTCAAAAAAAGAATAAAAAAAAAAAAGTTGGTAAAATGTTGTCAATTAGAAAAAAAAATTTATTTGCAAACCCCCCCCCCCCCCCAAAAAAAAAAAAAACTATTTTAATTTACAAGTCTCTAAAAGGCAAACACTAAAATGTAACCATGTAGAATCACACCAACAGTTGTAAAAAAATAATTCCAATCATCTCTCAGGAACATAAAGAATTTCTATGATAATCAGTTCCGTATTTCGAAAAAAAATCGATGGTGGCACCATCGGATCACAAAAAAAAAAAAAAAAATTCTGATTTTGAAAAGAAAATTTGTTTGAAATTCGACCGTGTATGGTCTGCATGACCATACATGGTTGAATTTCAAACGAATTTTCTTTTCAAAATCAGAAAATTCGTTTTTTTTTTTTGTTTTGTTTTTTGTGATCCGATGATGCCACCATTGATTTTTTTCGAAATTCGGCCGACCAAGCCTTCAATTTCACCTCATGTTGTTACAGAAAATAATTTTCTTAGCCGGGAATCTTCTTTTCTCTCCGTAAATTCTCTTTTATCTCCGTAAATTTTCTTTTCTTATTACATTTCTCGCACGATTCTCCCATCGTTGATTAGAAAATCGTTCGTTTTTCAAAAAAAAAGTTCCAACAATTGTCCGATTGCTCAAATTTTATTTCCGCACGAAAATCGGCTTTTCGCTGCAGCCCCACTAACGGTTGCGAAATTCATACGAAAAAATTCTTAGATACGATTTTCGAAAGCAAATTCTTTCGAAATTCGAAACCGTGTATGGCCGGCATTACTTTGTATCTCTTCAGAATTATCTTCTGCAGATCACCAAATAATCATAATAAAATAAATAAAAAATACAAAATAAAAAAAGTTAAAGTATTTTCACCCGTAGAAAGCGGAAACCCTACAGAGCATTGTAAGAAATGTAATAAAAAGAAGATTGTCTGGTTGGGATGGAGCTTCCCCCCGTCCCGTGTGTTCCTACCTGTCCGTCCTGTAGAAGACACTGAGCTGTGTTCTGGGACACCGTTAGCCTTTTAAATGAACCAGGAAATCCTATGACAATCACTTTCTGTTCATTCCAGAAGCATGCGGTGCGGGGCCGTGCATTATGCTGGAGTTGCTCACCCTTCATGTGAAAGCCTGATAGGCATCATAAAATGCAAATGATCCTAAGAAGATATGCTCTACGGATTGGAATCCTCAACACGTACAGTAAATCTAGGAAAGCATTCACAGCGCTTCAACCTTTTCCTAATTTTCCTTATTCCAAAAATCAATTAAATTCATTATTTTCCTCAAAGTTCTACAAACAATACCCCATCACGACAACATGAAAGAAGTTTGTTTGAAATCTTTTTCAAATTTATAAAAAAAAAAAAAAAAAAAAAAAAACTTCTCGCGTACGTAAGTATTCACAGCCTTTGGCCGTGACACTCAAAATTAAGCCCAGGTGTCTCCTGTTTCCACCGATCATTCTTTAAAGTGGTTGTATACCCTAATTTGTCATTTTTAACTACAGGTAAGCTTATAATAAGGCTTACCTGTAGGTAAAATTAATATCTGAAAAAAAAAAAATGGTAATACAGCGCTGTCTAAAAAACAAAACTAAAAAAAACAAAACAAAACACTAATAATGACAAAGTGCTGAATAAAATAAAAAATAAATAAAAATAAGGCTTACCTGTAGGTAAAATGAATATCTGAAAAAAAAAAAATGGTAATACAGCGCTGTCTAAAAAAAAACAAAAAAAAAAACACAAATAATGACAAAGTGCTGAATAAAATAAAATAAAAATAGTGAAAATATTATAAAATTGATTAAAGCTGCAATTTAAAATGTGAGATACCCACAATAATAATAATAATAATAAAAATTTTCAAAAAAAGCTGCGCTGTAACGATCGACCCAAAACAATTAAATGCACGTGAATACCGAGACGAAAGGTCAATTAATGCACATATATAAAGTGAAATACAAACTGTGCAAAATTAATTCAGTTTTAAATCAATAAAATAAATAAAATAAATAAAATAAAATAAATAAATAAATTCATGCACCACTAAGATTCAAATTTTAACCCTTAGTGCAAAAATGAGTCCATCTCCAAACAAGAACACTTTTTTTTGCTTATATTCTCCACCGTGATGAACCATACCACACCAGCGAAAAAAAAGTGTCACAAAGAGGGTGAGAAAGGATCCTCTACCACCGACTATTCTGACGGCACGTGCCCCTGGAAGACGTTATCTCTTAGCAAAACGGCGTAGGGAGGGGCGGCATGCTGACGTCGCCGCAAAAACTACGCTGACCCCGGAAGCAACGGGCAGCGATACAGAAGCCGGAAGTTTTTATGATTGATGCTATTTTTATACAAAAGTTATGCAAGTGCAATTTTCTACTTTTTATTAAACATTTTGGCAATATTACACTAGGGTGGTTCCTTCCTTTTATCCATGTGATGGGAAATGAGCGGTGTGGCCGTAGGAATATATTATCGTTGGAGCGGAGTGCTTTAAAGGATACATCCTCCATGCAGTTCAGATCCTGATTGAGTGAAAAGTCAATGGCGATATCTGATCTCTTATAAGGGATCTAATTAGCTGGTAAGCTCAGTATTGTCGGTGGTGGAGGATCCTTTCTCACCCTCTTTGAATCTTAGTGGTGCATGAATTTATTTATTAATTTAATTTATTTAAAACTGAATTAATTTTGCACGATTTGTATTTCACTTTTACATATATGTGCATTAATTGACCTTTTGTCTCTGTATTCACATGCATTTAATTGTTTCGGGTCGATCATTACAGCGCAGCTTTTTTGAAAATTGATTAAAATTACTATTTCCTAAACCGTCCAGGTTCCGTTTGCATTCAGCCAGGGACGTCAGTGGCGCATGTGCTCTAAATGCCCGTCTGAAGGTCCGGCAGACGCTGTCAGACCTTGCTGGGAAGAAGACCCCCCTCGTGCATGTGCGGGAGTGATGTCATCGCGGCTCCGGCCACTCACAGCGCCGGAGAGACATGAACCCGGAAGCAGGCACACCTTTTATTCCTCAAATTCATTTGGGCGCCTAAAGGGCCTCGTACTCCCCCCGACGTCAACTTTCATTGCCTAAACCAGGAGTGAGTGGCTCCGGCCACTCAAAATGCCGGAGAGACATGAACCCAGAAGCAGGTACACCTTTTATTCCTCAAATTCATTTGGGCGCCTAAACAGCCTCGTACTCCCCCCGACGCCAACTTTCATTGCCTAAACCAGGAGTGCCCAACCTTTTTAAGAGCGAGGGCCACTTAAGCAACTTGGTAACCAGTCATGGGCTACAATGAACGGAGCAGGCGGATGACAGGTCACGGCTACTCTACAGGCCCTCCGATCCGATCCACCCAGATGGAAGGGGGCAAACTGCCTTCTATATTTTTTTTTAATCAGATTTTTAGGACGGGATTGGAGGCAGGCGGGAGTAAACGGACAAAAGTCTGTTTACATCTGCCACTCTGTAGAGGTGAATTGAGGGTCCGATTGGGTAGGGCCGATCATGTGAAAAGGGCCTAAACTGCTTTCACACTGATGATTACCCACACCGCGGGTGCAGCGTAGTGTGGTGGGTTAACTGAACTTTGCCAAAGACTCTGCCTGTGGCTAAAGCCGGCGTTGTACAGGAAGCATCGGCTTATGGGTTCTGCAGTTTTCTTCCTCTACCACCAGCTTCATTCTCAACACCGATGCTGTGGTATGGCGGGTCGGCAACCTGCGATCTGGGCTTGCAGCGCAGAAGGTCGCGGGCCACATCAAAGGGCTCCGCGGGCCACAGGTTGGCCACCCCTGGCCTAAACAGTATAGGGGAATAGCACTATTGGGTAGTATATCTAGGTAGGTTTATAGACTGGCGCCATCATCCCGCCGTCCAGCTTTGGGCACAAATCAAGCTCAAAAATGGATGTAGCATTGAAGGGTGCTCCTTGGTGACGCTTTACCATCTGACAAAGTCGCATCCCCTAATAGATGGAAAAAAATAATACAGCGCTCACAAAATTAAACATATTGTAGATGGAAAAGACATCAAAAACATAAAGTCCATAAAAATAAAACTGGAAAAAATGCTTCAAATCCACTGTGCAGAAAGTCCAAAATGTGTTTCAGAAGTTTTCAGGTGTGACACGACACCCTCACATGTGTCCCCACTCACCGGATCACAACGACACCCAGCTTTGCAGTCTGGGGGGTCACTTCAGACTTCATCACAACATCCTTCAAGATGATTTCTCAACCAGTACCCAGAATGAACTGATAGTGAAGTACAGCTAAGAACCAGTTTTATTGCTCATGAAAATGCATACTTACAGGCATAAAAGGGAGACAGTAGTACAGCAAACGCCGTTCCTGGCGTTCCTTCCATGACAACCGGAAGTGACGTCAATCGTACCGGAAGCTGTGTCACTGGCATTTCGCCCTCCCACAGGGCATCTTTAAAGGACCTAATTTCCGGTTTGACCTGACTAGCTTTAAATACTAGGAGAAGAGAAACTCCCCTTTGACCCACCAATCAGTAATGACAGGGCAGCCATTTTCTTGGTAGGAAAAAACACGTCGCTCCTGTGGATAGAGCACAATCCCCCGGGGAGACTAATGCCGTGTACACGCGATTGGACTTTCCGGCAGAAAAAGTCAGACGGAATAATTTTATCAGATATTCCGATCATGTGTGGGCTTCATTGGACTTTTTTTTTTTCAAAAATTCTGACGGACCTAGAAATAGAACATGTTTTAAAATCTTTCCGACGGAATCAGTTCCTATCGGGAAAATCGTTTGTCTGTATGCTGTTCTGACGCATGGGCAGCTATTGACTACTGGCTATTGAACTTTCTTTTTGCCTCGCTGTACGCGTTGTATGCCCCCGCATTCTAGATGATCGGACTTTGGTGTGATCGTGTGTAGGCAAGACCGTTTCAGCGTAACTCGGTCGGAAAAACTGCCAGAGTTTATTCTGACGGAAAAAAACGGCCGTGTGTATGCGGCATAAAACGCCATATTGTTGGTTAGACTAAAATCCAACAAAGATTAATAGACACAACTTGGCATCAATTCCGATAACATAGTGGACTAACAATGAAAATAAGGCAAAAATTACAAAAAATAAATAATAAAATTAGAAATAATATAATAAATAGAAAAATAATACCAAACAAAAAATGAAAATGAATACAAGAGAGAAAAATAATCTTGAAGGATGTTGTGGTGATCTTCTGTCTTCAAGTCCCAATACTGAATCTGCCATCTTGGATATCATTATACGACTGAAGTGACCCCCAGACTGCAAAGCTGGGTGTCGTTATGATCTGGTGAGTGGGGACACATGTGGGGGTGTCGTGTCACACCTGAAAATTTCTGAAACACATTTTGCACTTTCTGCACGGTGGATTTGAAGCATTTTTTCAGTTATTTTTATGGACTTTATGTTTTTGATGTCTTTTCCATCTATAATATGTTTGTTTGTGAGCGCTGTATTCATTTTTTCATTTTGTTCACTGAACATTGAACTTTGTGTATAGCAGCTACATTCACTATTTATCACTTTATTTGTTCACCATCAGCGCGAATGTAATATTAATATATTAATAAAAAATATATAAATACAGGCTTCTCTCTCTACTACAGACTCTCCCTTATTGCCAATCCTAGGGAACCCACAGTTTATCAGATTGTTGGCCAACAAAGCGTCAGACTTTTGTCCCAAGGGCGCGTGCCAGGAACTTGTCTTGCATACAAATGGTACACAATTGTCGGGCAACAAACATGAACATAATGATGTACAAAGAGCAATTTCAGCTCTTGGGTGCCACCCTTTGGGCCACTTCTGCTAATGTCGTGTTTGGTAAGCATTGATTCGGAACATGCATGATTGAAAATTTACTAGCCCGCCATCCAACATTTGTTGGCGGAAAGTTAGACAATTGTCTGAAGGAGCGCACTAAGGGTTGGATTTTAGGCAAACAGTCTGTCATCACACAATTCCCTGCTGAAAATCCGATCGTATGTACGAGTGCCCTGATGTGCTATGTGCCCCGATGTTCCCCCGGTGTGCCGCATAATGTGCCATAATGTGCCCTGTGCCCTGATGTGCCCCATACCCTGATGTGCTATGTGCCCCATAATGTGCCCTGATGTGCCCCATACCCTGATGTGCTATGTGCCCCATAATGTTCCCTGATGTGCTATGTGCCCTGATGTGCTATGTGTCCCATAATGTGCCCTGATGTGCCCCATCAAATCAAATACACTGCCACTAACTGAATAACCTGCCTGCTTAATCTAACTAAAGCTATCTCTCTGTCCATGCCACACACACTACACACGGCCGCCATGTAAGCAGCCTTGTATAGTGTGGGGTGTGGACTTGGTCCCCCTGAGCCATGATTGACCAAAGGCACCCTGCACCCTGCCTTTGGCCAATTATGTCTCTCTCAGTAGAGTGGGCTGTGATTGGCCAAGGCATGCAGGTCAGGTGCATACTTTGGCCAATCATCATACAGCAATGCACTGCAATCTCGCAGTGCATTATGGGGCGTTACGCAGTGCTCAAATTTTCCCTGAGCGCCCTGTAAGGTTCACTGTTCGGTGAACACCTGATGTTCGCGTCGAACTTATGTTTGACATGTGTTAGTAAAACTACTTATCATTGTAACTACTTATTGTATCCAGGTGGATTATACCGTGTTTTTTTTTTTTTCATGATGAATTGGTTCCTCATTCAGAGAACATTTCAGATTTTATTTTTATATTCAAATAAAACTTGCATAAAATATAAACCAAATTACCGCTACCCAAAAAAAGTTAAAAATAAATAACAAAAATAATTTCTTCTACTCCTGATAATCATGGTGATACCATATATGTGTATTTTATCAGTTTTTTTTTTTTTTTTTTGCAGGGTCAAGAAACAATAATGCACATTTTGCTGTTTTTTTTTTTTTGTTTTTTTTTTATCTTTCCCAAACACACTGACCTTGACCTTTTGATTCTGATCAATGATCCTCACTCTGACATTAGCCTAGATCAGACTTTCTCAACCTTTTCAACACAAAGGAACCCTTGAAAAAAACCTTTCGGTCTCAGGGAACCCTTGTTAAAAAATGGCTATATCTACAACTCATGATACGTTGGTTTAAAGGTCAGTGGAAGAGTGCTCCTTACATCTATGGTCTATGATTTCCCCCCTACAAATAGGTAAAACGATCATTGGTGTCACTGGGAACTTATCTGAGAGAGAAACATTGGTCATTGCTTAAGGAACCCCTAGCAACCATTGGAGGAACCCTGGTTGAGAAACCCTGGCCTAGATCAAGCCCTGACCTAGTTACTTTATCTTTATTTACATTTTTTTTTTTTTTTTTTTTTTTTTTTTTTTTACACACGTAGACTTTTTTTTATTTACATTCTTCCCCTCTGACAAAATGTTTTCTCTATTCAACTGAGTGACCACTACCTCATTAAGAATAACCTTCTTGATCCTCTTCAATCTGGATTTTGCCCTCGATGCTCCACAGAAACTGCTCTTTTAAAACTCACAAATGACCTACTAACTGCAAAAGCCCATGAACACTATTCTGTACTCCTACTTCTGGACCTTTCAGCTGCCTTTGACCTGGTTGACCACCCTCTCCTCCTCAAAAAACGTTACTTTACTCCCTTGGTCTCCGTGACTGTGCTCTTCAGTGGCTCTCATCCTACCTATCCCAACGCACCTTCAGTGTCAGTTACAATTCTACTTCTTCCACTCCTCTTCCCTTCTTCGGGGTCCCGGGAAGGTTCTGTTCTTGGACCTCTTTTATTTTCAATCTACACCTCCTCCCAGCTTGGGTCAGCTGATAGCCTCTCACGGCTTTCAATATAATTTCTACACTGACGACACCCAAATCTATCTCTCCACCCCTCAACTCACTCCATCAGTCTCCTCACGCATCACCAACTTACTAACAGACATATCTGTATGGATGTCACAACACTTCCTCAGACTCAACCTTCCAAAACCGAGCTCATAATATTTCCTCCCCCACGCGCCTCTTCCCCTGACTTATCTGGCAAGAGTAATGGCACAACCATCCACCCATCCCCACATGTCAGCGTGCTAGGTATTATCCTGGACTCTCCTTTTGGCCCCACATCCAATCACTTTCCAAAGCTTGCCACCTCAACCTACGCAACATCTCCAAGCTACGTCCCTTTCTAACCAATGAAACCACAAAGCTTCTGATTCGCTCCCTGGTTATCTCTCGCCTTGACTACTGCAACTCCCTCCTCCATTGGCTCACTATTAAATAGACTATCCCCCCTTCGGTCCATCATGAATGCTGCTGCCAGACTCATACACCTTACAAACCGCTCGGTGTCTGCTACCCCTCTCTGCCAATCCCTCCATTGGCTGCCACTCGCCCAACAAATTAAATTTAAAATACCAACAATAAGTTACAAATACATCGACAACTCTGCCCCCGGCTACATCACTAGCCTAGTCTCAAAATAGCAACCTTATCACCCTCCTTGTTCCTCCCAAGACCTCCTGCTCTCTAGCTCCCTCATCACCTCCTCCCATATCCGCCTCCAGGACTTCTCCCGAGCCTCGCCCACCCTCTGGAGTTCCCTACCCAGATCTGTCAGACTGTCTCCAAATTTATCCACTTTTAGGCAATCCCTGAAAACTTTCCTCTTCAGAGAAGCCTATCCTGCCTCTATCTAACAACTGCACTATTTTCTCCATTAGCTCATCCCCCACAGCTATTACCCCGTTGTATAACTTGACCCTCCCTCCTAGATTGTAAGCTCTAACAAGCAGGGCCCTCTGCTTCCCCCTGTCTTGAATTGTATTGTAATTGTACTGTCTGCCCTAATGTTGTAAAGTGCTGTGTAAACTGTTCCCCACTATATAAATTCTGTATAGTAATAATAATATTCAGTAGGAGAAAGAGTATAGGGATGGGCTTTACAATGTGATCACTGTGATAGCCAATCACAGGGTATAACAGCGATCATGTGACCGGGAGCCGGTCCTACCTGCTCCCAGTCATTAGTAGGAGATCTGAAGTTGTTGGTGACAGTTCAGTCTCTATGGTGGGAGCTCACTATATATTTTTTCTTTAAAATAATAAACACATCATATTTACCTGCTCTGTGCAATGATCTTGCACAGAGCAGCCCTGAATCCTCTTTTTCTCAGGTCCCATGGTGGTACTTATGGCCCCTCCCCCTCACTGAGTGCCCTAGGGGGCGCTCATGTATGCTCGCTCCCACACAGGGCATGGGTCAGTCCCACCCACCTCTCTCCCCTCACTGGCTGTGATTGACAGTGTCTTAGCCAATCAGGAAAAAGAATCCCGGGAGAGTCATAGGTCTTGTGTACATTGCTGGATCGGGATCAGGCTTAGGTAGGTATTGGGGGGGGGGGGGCTGTGCATATACCTGCACCCTGAAGGTGTTTTACCTTCATGCATTCTAATCCTAAGAGGGATTCTAACCTGTGTCAGTTTTTTTAACATCTTTGTCCCCATTGGGTAAATTTCACCTTACTTCCTGTCCCACAGCTAAAACAGAAAGTGAAAGAAAATCCTTCCAAAGTGAGGGAATCCTGGGATGTCCCCAGTAGGGATGAGCTTTGAGTTTGCGTCAAACTCATGTTCGACTCGAACATTGCCTGTTCAGCGAACAGTGAACAATTTGGGCTGTTCGCGGCAAATTCAAAAAGCCGGAACACCCTGTACAAGTCTATGGGAGAAATCTAAAGTGCTAATTTTAAAGGCTAATATGCAAGTTACTGTCCTAAAAAGTGTTTGGGGACCCGGGTCCTGCCCCAGGGGACATGGATCAATGCAAAAAAAGTTTTAAAAACGGCCGTTTTTTCAGGAGCAGGGATTTTAATAATGCTTAAAGTGAAACAATAAAAGTGTAATATTCCTTTAAATGTGGTACCTGGGGGGTGTCTATAGTATACCTGTGAAGGGGCGCATGTTTTGCGTGCTTAGAACTGTCCCTGCACAAAGTGTCATTTTGCAAGGGGAAAAAAAAAAGTCTTTTAAAATCACTTTCCATTGTCGGCTCCCATAATACAGAGAAGTGTTCTCTGTATTAGCCGACAATTCATTCATTGATAAAAAAAAAAAAAGCGTGGGGGTATCCCTAAATTCAATTACCAGGCCCTTCAGGTCTGGTGTGGATATTAAGGGGAACCCCGTGTCAAATTTTTAAAAAAAATTGGCGTGGGGGTCCCCCAAATATCCATACCAGACCCTTTATCCGAGCACGCAACCTGGCAGGCCGCAGGAAAAGAGGGGGGACGAGAGAGCGCCCCCCCCTCCTGAACCGTACCAGGCCACATGCCCTCAACATTGGGAGGATGCTTTGGAGGTCTGTGACCCCTCAAAGCACCATGTCCCCATGTTGATGGGGACAAGGACCTCATCCCCACAACCCTGGCTGGTGATTGTGGGGGTCTGTGGGCGGGGGGCTTATCAGAATCTGGAAGCCCCCTTTAACAAGGGGACCCCCAGATTCCAGCCCCCCCCCTGTTTGAAATGGTAAGGGGGTACAAAAGTACCCCTACCATTTCACAAAGAAAGTGTGTAAATAATGCCGCGTACACACGATCAAACAATCGGGTGGAAAAGTCCGGCAAACTCAAGTCCGACCGGACAATCCCCCCGTGTGTAGCCTCCGGCGTACTTTTTTTGACCCGAAAGTACGGCGGACTTAGAAAGTAGTTTTGCACTCCAATCTTGTACTTGCATTTCGGCGGACAATCCGGCCGCGCGTATGCCAGTCTGCCGTACTTTTGAAATGAACGGACTTTTCCCACCTGGAGAAAAGTCCGCTCATTTTGAGCACGTCTCCAGGTAGGCGGGGCCCGCGAAGGATGCGTCGCTGGCCCCGCCACCTGGTATGAACTTAAAGGGGAACCCCAACGCCAAAAAAAATCGGCATGGGGTACCCCCCAGGTCCACATCAGACCCTTGTCCGAGCACGCTACCCGGCCGGCCAGGAAAGGGGTGGGTGAGCGAGCGCCCCCCCCCCCTCCTGAGCCGTACCAGGCCCCCCACCCCAAAGCACCTTGTCCCCATGTTGATGAGGACAAGGGCCTCCGGGCTCCTCCGCTAGTAAAAGAGCTAGAAGAAGATAGGGGAGGAGTCCGGCAGCAGGCCCCCGAATACGGAAGACCCCCGGAGCTGTGAAATAAACTATTTTAACCCTTGTGTGTTGTGTTTTTTTGTACTTTATTTTACAGGTGACTGGGTAGGGGTACATTGTACCCCATACTCATTCACATAGGGTGGGGGGCCGGTATCCGGAGGCCCCCTTGTTAAAGGGGGCTCCCGGATTCCGATAAGCCCCCCACCCGCAGATCCCGACAACCAACGGCCAGGGTTGTCGGGAAGAGGCCCTTGTCCTCATCAACATGGGCTCAAGGTGCTTTGGGGTGGGGCCTGGTACGACTCAGGAGCGCTCGCTCGTCCCCCCCCTTTCCTGACCGGCCGGGTAGCGTGCTCGGACAAGGGTCTGATGTGGACCTGGGGGGGACCCCAACGCCGATTTTTTATTTATTTATTTTTTTCGGCGTTGGGGTTCCCCTTTAAGTCCATACCAGGTGGTGGAGCCAGCGACGCATCCTTCACGAGCCCCGCCTACCTGGAGACACACTCAAAATGAGCGGACTTTCCCCCGCGTGTGTGGGTGAGTCCGTTCGTTTAAAAAGTACGGCGGATAGTACGGCGGACTTGGTACACCGTATTAGTCCGCTGAAAAAGTGCCGTGTGTGGGCAAGTAGCCCATTCGGAAAGTCCGACGGACAGTCCGGCGGGAAGTCCGCCGGACTAAGTCCGCCGGATAGTCGGCTATGTGTGTACGCGGCATAAGACAAACACACTTTTGAAAAATTCCTTTATTAAAAATAAAAAAAAGATTTCAGTGGTGGTAATCCACTCTTGTTATCCAGCAACGGATGATCATCTCTCTGGGGCCCAGCGATGGCTGATCTGATCCAGCGACGGGGGATCTCTCAGTCCAGCGCTGTCCATACATGCATCCGTCTTCTGTCTCCACTGCGGAAACACTGCGGTGAGCCCAGCGCTGACGTTTCTTATATTAGGAGGGCGGGGCCACCCATCACCTGACCCCGCCCTCTCTGACGCTGGTGAGGGAAGCCATGGGGTTCCCCAGTGACGTATGGGTGACCCCGCCCCCCTCTGATGTAACGCAGGTTTTTGTTAAAAGTGAAATATTCCTTTAAATTTCGTACCTGGGGGGTATCTATAGTATGCCTGTGAAGGGGTGCATGTTTCCCATACTTAGAACTGTCCCTGCACAAAGTGTCATTTCGCAAGGAAAAAAAGTCTTTTAAAATCACTTTCCGTTGTCGGCTCCTGTAATACAGAGGACACTCTCATGTATTAGCCGACAATTCATTGATTGCTAAAAAAGCGTGGGGATTCCCCTAAATTCAATTACCAGGCCCTTTAGGTCTGGTATGGATATTAAGGGGAACCCCGCATCAAATTTAAAAAAAAATTTGACGTGGGGGTCCCCCTAAAAATCCATACCAGACCCTTTATCCGAGCACGCAACCTGGCAGGCCGCAGGAAAAGAGGGGGGGACGAGAGAGCGCCCCCCCCTCATACCAGGCCGCATGCCCTCAACATTGGGAGGATGCTTTGGGGGTCTTTAATGATTATTAAAATCACTGCTCCTGAAAAAACTGACGTTTTTAAAACTTTTTTTTGCATTGATCCATGTCCCCTGGGGCAGGACCCAGGTCCCCAAACACTTTTTAGGACAGTAACTTGCATATTACCCTTTAAAATGAGCACTTTAGATTGTGAACGTTCGAGTCCCATAGACTTTAATAGGGTTCTAAAGTTCACACGAAGTTTAGGTCTGTTCGCAGGTTCTGGTGCGGGCCGAACACCCCCCTGTTTGGTTTGGTTTGCAGCAGAACAGGAGAAATGTTCTAACCCAAACAGCGAACCCCGTTGAAGTCTACGGGAGTCAGACAGGAAAAAATCTAAAGTGCCCATTTTGAAGGCTTGTATGCAAGTAATTGGCCATAAAAAGGGTATGGGGGGCTGGGTACTGCCCTGGGGGACAAGTATCAATAAAGAAAAGAAACAATAGTTTTTTTTTTCAGGAGCAGTGATTTTAATGTTGATGATCGTCCCCTTTTTGTCTGTGTTGCAGGGTGGGTTTGCTGTATTGAACGTCAGTTTTTTCCTATGTGAAAGGGCGGGTTGCAACACAGACAAAACCAGATCTTCAACACAGCCGCCCTCCAGCAGTCATGCACTATCTGAGAACTACGGTCTCCCCCCCCCCCCCCCCACCCCTGTTTGTATATGTTTAAATCGTGGCTGTGAAATGGTATCTCCCATCGAAAGATGCCTCCTTTGCTGTGCGCAGTACATACCAGGCACTTCTCGATAGCGGGCACTTCTCAACAGAACACCGGCACCTGGCTATTGAAAAAATAAAGTAAAAACCGGTGGGGGGGTGGGGGGGGACGAGCAAGTGAGCGAATATGGGTGGGTGGGTGCTTTTGCCCACTCCAAAGCACATGTCCTATGTACCCGATAGACATTCAGATTGGGGGGGGGCGGGATCTGGGGGCCCTCTTGTTAAAGGGGGAATGGGTAGGGGTACTATGTACCCGATAAACATTTACATGGGGGGGCCGGGATAAAAGGTGTGCAAAGCCTTATGCCGCGTACACACGACCGGACTTTCCGGCAGACTAGGTCCGACTGTCTTCCCGACTGACTTTCGGCGGAGGTCCGACGGACTTTCCGAACAAACGGACTTGGCCACACACGAACGGACGAAAGTCCGTTTGTTTTGAACGTGATGATGTAAACGGGACTAAACAAGGAAGTTCAATAGCCAGTAGCCAATAGCTTCCCTTGCGTTGTATTTGGTTCGTCGGACCAGCATAAAGACTAATGGGTTTCCCAATTTTAGTCCGTCAGAATTGAGTCCGTCAAATAGATTTGAAACGTGTTATATTTCTAGGTCTGTCTGATATTTTTTTGGGACTAGCCCACATACGATCAGATTGTCCATTCGGTCCTAGTCTGCCGGAAAGTCTGGTCATGTGTACGGGTCATTACAGTTGATTTTCTTCACAAAGAAGCCACAGCCCAAGTAGAAAAACCTGTCCCCTGACCAGTGGCATAACTAGAACCTTCATGGCCATAATGCAAGAAACCTTCCATCTGAGCCCTGGGCTTCCAATTCAGGGATGGCAGTGGCATTGGCGGGGGGGGGGGGCTGACAGTGGCTAGCACCCCCCAAAAAAACCTCAGGTCTCGGGTGGGCACGGTTCTATTATTAGCCCCGAATGGCGCCGCCGAGCGGGTACCAATCTGATCTCGAACGCAGTCGAGTGTAATAGCAGGTCCTGCCTTCTAGAGCCTGCAGCACTGATGGATGTCCCACTGGTCCAATGTGGGGACTGCAGGATGTGTGTTTATTTCCTGCCTTCTGCAGCCTCAGTTAGAAGCCGTCTTCTCTTAGCAAACATGTCAGGGACCCAAAGACGACGCGCTGGATTCTTGGACAGGTAAGTGTCTGTTTTATTTAAAGTCAACAGAATTTGTAGCTGCTGACTAAAAAATTTTTTGGGGGGGGGGGGTAGTCTGAAGATCCTCTTTAACCTTTGCTATGTAATCTAGGTGAGAATTTACTCCTAGGCCTACTTGCGTGTTTTTGGTTGCGCACATTCCCTGCCATGGAGTGGTTGACATGTGTACGCAGCCTCAGGCAGGATATTGGAGA
>NW_027507903.1:640807588-640820088 GCF_037356315.1 Lithobates pipiens
GCCACACGTAGCATTTGGCTTTTAGGCCAAAAAGTTACATTTTGGTCTCATCTGACCAGAGCACCTTCTTCCACATGTTTGCTGTATCTCTCACATGGCTTCTCACAAACTGCAAATGGGACTTCTTATGGGTTTCTTTCACCAATGACTTTCTTCTTGTCACTCTTCCATAAAGGGCAGATTTGTGGAGAGCACGACTAATAGTTGTCCTGTGGACAGATTCTCCCCCCTGAGCTGTGGATCTCTGCAGCTCCTCCAGAGTTCCCATGGACCTCTTGGCTGCTTCTCTGATGAATGCTCTTCTTGCCCGGTCTGGTCAGTTTAGGTGGACGGCCATGTCTTGGTAGGTGACTAGGTTAGGTGACTTCTGAAGGCAATTGGTTCCACTAGATTTTAGTTAGGGGTATCAGAATAAAGGGGGCTCAATACAAATGCATGACACACTTTTCACATATTTGTAAAAAATGTTGAAAACCATTTATCATTTTATGTTGGTCTATCACATTACGTTTTTGGTTGCAGCATGACAAAATGCGGAAATTTACAGGGGGTATGAATACTTTTTCAAGGCACTGTATATACAGCTTGTATATAAACGTCTCTTTCTACTTCCAGCACAATCTTGCTTGTGGAACGACAACTCCCAGGATCAGCTGGCACTGTATGGATGGTCTGAAAAGAGCACAATCAGACCATAGTAAATGCTCTTTGCAGGCAGGGACCGTGGGCCCTTTGGTAGTGTAGCAAAAAGAAATCTGAGTGCTCCCAGTCCTACTCCTGTGGTTACTGCTTCCAGTAGCACCTCTTCAGGCACTGCCAACCAGCCTGGCTGCAGCTACACCTTTCACTAGCCCACCTGGCTACTTCTCCACAGTCCTCCCAGACTGGCTCTGCATCCATCCCAGACTGCTCTATCCCAGTCCTCTCAGGCATGCCTCTCAGTCTTCTGACTGTACACTTACCAGCCCTCTCCTGTCTATCTTCCTTTCTGAAGATTTGCCCGGCAGTGTTCTCCTGCTGTCTTCAACTTTGCCTCCCGTGCTTCCTGGTCAGTAACCCTCGGTGTGTCATTAAAAGGGGTCCTTTCCACACCTGAGCCCAGGCCCGAGGTCATCCCTTCAGACTAGGGGGAAACTACAAGGTCCACCAACAGCCTAACACTCCATCTCCATCTTCCACCCAAACTCCACTGCCCCAGTTGGGCTGACACTGAGTATTTGAGAGGACCTGCACCCTGCAAACCCATCTGGAGGGAATGGGTCAGGGCCCTTGTGAATACTCCACACAGCTCCACCTTGCTTCCCCTCCCATTCTTCTGGAAGTTTCTAGAAATTATGAGACGTGTGGGGGAGTCTCAGTGATGCTGCCTGTGAGTCATCCAGCCCTCCCTGGATCTCTGCCCAACCCAGGAAAAAAACACACCAAGCCTGAAACAATTTACGTACACTAACAAAAAATCTATTTACACTTCTAACACACTAGAGGGTGCTACATTGAGAAACACATCTAAAAGTTCTATCTGCAGTCTCTGCTGACACCACCAACTGTGGAAGGGCATCCTTACCACTCTACCAGTAAAGAACCCCTAATGCAGATTAGGGTTGGACTGCTTCTGGTCCAACTTTATTGTATGGCTGCATGTCTTTTTTAGAGACCCAAGATTAAATAGGTTTCTCCCAATGCTAGAGCCCCTATTCAAAGATTTGTATATCACTAATTATAGGTATGTTCAGCCTATAGCATTAGGGTGTGCCTCAAAAGCTCAAACACTCGTATGTATGTGTGTGTGTGTGTGTGTGTGTGTACATACACATGAAGAGGCACACACTCTTATAAGTAAATTTAAACAAGCATTTTAAAAGTGTCAGCAGAGCAGTGGATGGTGTCAATGGAGCACTGAACGTGTCAATATGGCAGTGGTTAGTGTCAGTAGGACAGCGAAGGGTGCCAGTAGAGCAGAGGTTGGGGTCAGTAGGACAATGGATGGTGTCAGTCAGTAGAGGAGTGGGTAGTGAATGATGTCAGCCAGTAGAGCAGTAGACAGTGTCAGTAAGGAAAAGGATGGTGTCAGTAGGATAGTGGACAGCGTCAGCATTTTAAAAACATTTTATTATTTTATTTAATAAATGCATTTGTTTACAATATTTTTTATTTAATTTTTTTACATTTTTTTTTTTTTTAGGAACCCCATTGGTGGGCATTGGTGAAATATCAGTGATCTAAAACCCCCAATGTCTCACTTTTGGGACAGAAAAAAGGACCAAAGATTCAAATCAGGTACATATGATATGATCAGTGCCAAAAGACCTCAGTTTGGAAATTAAGCATATGTGGGGTACAGTATCCAATATTTTTGCAAAATACACATGCATCACATCCACGCCGGGTCTTCCTCTATCCATATTACAGCTTACATTCTCATAGAAGGCCAAAAGGTTAGAATGGCAAGCATGGTTCTTTATAAATCCATGTTGGTTACTTTTATTGATACTATTTTAATCAGAAAATTCCTCAATATGTTCCCTTATCATTCCTTCCAATAGTTTACATACTATTGGTGTTAGGCACAGGTTACAGCACAGTAATGTGCTCATCTCCCTGTCACTCTACTCTCTCCTCCTATCCTTTCTCAGCACATGAACTGATTGGCTCCTTGTGCGGCTTCTTCCTCTAATGCCGTGTACACACGACCGGACTTAGACGGACTTGGTCCGGCGGACACTCCGACGGACTTTGCAGCTGAGTTCCTCCAGACTTTCAAACGAACGGACTTGGCCACACACGATCACTCCAAAATTCAGACGGTCAAAACGTGATGAGGTAGAATAAGGAAGTTCATAGCCAATAGCTGCCCTAGCGTTGGTTTTAGTTTAGTCGGACTAGCACACAGACGACCAGATTTTTCGACCGGACTCGAGTCCATCAGAAAGATTTGAAGCGAGTTTAATTTCTAGGTCCGTCAGACTTTTGGGAAGAAAAAGTCCGCTGGAGCCCACACACGATCGAATTGCCCGACGGATTCCAGTCCGCCCGGACCAAGTCCGTCGAAAAGTCCAGTCGTGTGTACACGGCATTAGACTCCAGCCCTGCTGTTGTCAGGGATACCAGCAGCAGGGATGGCCAGATCTACATAGCCACACTGAGACCAGACTATATATCATTTAAGCAAGTTTATTAATAGTAAAACAAAACACATCCAAAAATGAAGATATAAGTACCTGGTTTTGACAGGCAACAGCTCCCACGTCCAGTCCCCATGGTCGATTAGAGCCTGAAATTTGTCCCCGCCTCCTTTTCCCGCAGTCTCCTGAGACACAGAACAGGTCCCAGAAGACTGCGGGATCATTCACAAAGCACGTACAAGGCCCGTACATCGCCTGTCAGCAAACACTTGAATTTGTGGAGCGCTGGCCGAAACGCTCCACAATGCACTGGTCAGGTGCAAGGCTTTGCCAATTAGGGAAGAGAGCATTGTCAAAACCTCTATTTGACCAAGGGCTGAAGACTTTATCCAATCATGGCTCAATGCTCAGAGTCCCACCCCACATTAAAAGGTTTTCCCACTATGGAGGGGGCCAGCAGCGTATGTGACCGCAGGCAAAGGTGGATATGGTCTGTCCTCAGGAAGGGCACGTTTGTCTCAGCTTCATGATGATGCCCGTGCCATCCAGCCACAGAATGCAGAGGAGGAGGTGGACTGGCTTACTAAACCATCTTCATCCTCCTCATCTTCTATGACCCAAGCAGAGACTAGTGCACAGTCCACCACAGCTGCCAGAGCGGCTTATTCTGCCTCCTGCCATAGCGGCTTATTCTGCCTCCTGCCATAGCCTCAGCGTCAGGCATGGAGGAGTCAGCAGATCTATGTGAACACAGCGTCAGCCACTTGTTTCTTGAGGATGCACAGACATGACTTGATTCTGATGTCAAAGAAGGTAGAAACATGAGACTACAGAGAGGAGAGAACACTGATAAACAACAGATTGGCAGTCATGTTCCCCCAGCAGTAGCGTATTGCCAAGTTGGCTCCAGTGATGATGAGGGTGTAAAGAAAAGTAAACAAAATTTTAGAGATACCTCTATAGGGTTATGGTGTGAAGGCACCACCAACACCCAAAGGCCAATGTTTTAGCACCCGTTTTACAAATGCATATCATTACAATTTTTGACAGCCAATTCTTGCTTTCTGTAGGGTTATGGTGTAAAGGCACCACCGACACCCAAAGACCAAAATTATTCACACCTGTTTGACAGGTGCATATCATTTCAAATTTTGACAGCAAGGCAATTCTTGCTTTCATCAAGAGTACCTCTCTATAGAGTGAAGGCACCACCGACACCTAAAGCCCAATTTTTCCACACCTGTTACTTCTATCAAAAGTTTGCAAAAGAAACACCAGACTTTATCTAAAAAAAATAATTTGGCTTCTTCACATAAGCCTTGCTCACTGCGGTTTCAAAAATGTGTTATTTCCATCTAAAGTCTACCAAAAAGAGACACCAGAATTTATCCACAAAATCTCTAACCTTCTCCCGATTGCACTAAATTGTGGCCTCATTATACCGACTGGCTCCCCAAGCCGTTGTTTACTAAATAAAGAAAGATTGCAGGGAAACGCAATTTAAATGTCATTTTTTTTTCTTTATGTCAGTTTTGCTGCGGCAGGTTCTATACACGGTAAAGATGTGCTACTTTACAGGCAGACTAAGGAGACCCCCCCAGGCACTATATTTAAAGGAATTTTTCCTTTTTCATTGTTCCACTTTAAACATCATTAAAAATCACTGCTACTTCAAAAACAAAAACACATTTTTTTGCATTGGTACATGTCCCCCAGGGCATTACACAGGCGCCCGTACCTTGTTTATGGCCAATAACTTGCATATAAGCCTTCCAAATGGGCACTTATGATTTTTTAAGTTCTGGTTCCATAGACTTTAAATGGTCTGGATTCAAAACTTTTGTGATGTTTGAGAGTTCTGGCACAAACCAAACTCCAGTCATAAACATTTATGTGGCCATAATGTTGTATTTTTCATGAAATACCTAAAAAAAATCATATTTTAGCCAATAGATAGAGCCGTCGATCATAGGAAAACAGCATATTATATTGTCAGAATCTGTGATGGCTGGGTAAATGATTGTGACATTCGCACAGATTTTTTTTTTTTATTACCGTATATACTCGAGTATAGGCCGACCCGAGTATAAGCCGAGGCCCCCAATTTACCCCCAAAAAACTGGGAAACCTATTGACTCGTGTATAAGCCGAGGGTGAGATATGCCTGTCCATCCCTGTGTGTGTGTCCATCCATCCATCCATCCCTGTGTGTGTGTCCATCCATCCATCCATCCATCCCTGTGTGTGTGTGTGTGTCCATCCATCCATCCATCCCTGTGTGTGTGTCCGTCCATCCATCCATCCATCCATCCCTGTGTGTGTGTCCGTCCATCCATCCATCCATCCATCCCTGTGTGTGTGTCCATCCATGTGTGTGTGTCCATCCATGTGTGTGTGTGTGTGTGTGTGTGTGTGTGTGTGTGTGTGTGTGTGTGGCCTTGTGTGTCCAGCCTACCTGTGTCCCCAGCCTCCGTCCGGTCCCGAGCCTCCGTCCGGTCCCGTCCCGTCCCGAGCCGAGCCTCCGTCCGGTCCGGTCCCGTCCCGTCCCGAGACTCCGTCTGGTCCCGTCCCGTCCCGAGCCGAGCCGAGCCGAGCCTCCGTCCGGTCCCGTCCCAGGATCACCGCTCTTCGTCGGCGCCCATTTTCCTGTTCAAATGCCGCGCCTCCCTGTCTGTGATAGGCGGAACACAATTTCCCAGCAGTCTGTGTTCCGCCTATCACGGCCATCCTTTCATCCTCGTCCGTAGTACGAGGATGAGCGGATGTCCGTGATAGGCGGAACACAGGCTGCTGGGAAATTCAGTGTTCCGCCTATCACAGGCGAAGGCGGAGCCGGAGGCGCGGCTTTTGAATTAGAATAGAATGGCCGCTGTCTGTCTGCTCGACACGCTGATCGAGCAGGCAGACAGCGATGACTCGAGTATAAGCCGAGGGGGGCACTTTCAGCCTCAAAAAAGAGGCTGAAAATCTCGGCTTATACTCGAGTATATACGGTATTATAAAAAGACCCCTTAGTAATTAATGATCAAAAAGCAGAGTTCATTTGTGTCCTTTATATCTGCCTGGAGTTCACCTGAAATTTGGGTTGCCACTAGTGATGGACGAACTTCCGACGGGACGTTTTGTGAACACGAACGTGGCCAAAAAGTTCCTTGCGGTTCGCGGCGGACCCCATTGACTTTAATGGCAGGCGAACCTTAAAAACCTCCAGGTCATATTTTCAGCCACAAAATACTTACTAGCTGTGCACACATAGTCCCACAACATGGACCCTGACATAACAGAAGTATTAAGTGAATTTGGGATTGACAACGACAAGCATTCTTTTTTTTATCTGTGAAATTTTGACAATTCAGGAGCGCATGAAGGCCATGGAGGAGAGACAAGGTCAGGGCAGGCTATGAAGGGGGTGCAGGAGATGATCAGTGCCACTGTCATGGCAGTCATGTGCCAGTGTCCCAGTGTGCCAACCTGTGCTTGAGCCCCTCCCTCTGCCAGGCCCTTAACCCCACCTATGCAGGGCTCCACTGCGGTGGTCCGGAGGTGCCAGTCCAGTGCTGATCCTCAGCCATGGTGCTGGCACTGCCTGCTGATTGGCTTCTCTGCTGCCATCTCCCTCACTGACACCAGCACTGAGATAGAGACTGAGCACTGACACCACACCAGCACAGAGATAGAGAGCACTGAGACCACACCAGCACCGAGATAGAGAGCACTGAGACCAGCACCGAGAGAGAGGGCACTGAGACCAGCACCGTGATAGAGAGCACTGACACCAGCACCGTGATAGAGAGCACTGACACCAGCACCGTGATAGAGAGCACTGACACCAGCACCGTGATAGAGAGCACTGACACCACACACCAGCACCGAGATAGAGAGCACTGACACCAGCACGGATACCAGCAACTCGCTGCGGGACCCAAAAATATGAAACCGCTCAACCTCTTCAAACAGGAGGGTACGGGCATATAGTACGGTGTGCTTTTTTTGTACAAGGAAGTGAGCCAAAAAGGTAGAAAAAAGGTCCGTGTGTTTGATTAAATAAATAATTTATAGAGTTATGCATATATATGGTCTACTGGTCACATGTGTTGAATTCCTCCGATATCCATGCCTCATTCATTTTTAGAAATGTGAGGTAGTTAACACTGTCGTGAGCTAGACGAGTGCGCTTATCGGTCATGATCCCCCCTGCTGCGCTGAACGTCCTTTCGGACAGGACACTGGACGAGGGGCAAGCCAACAGTTCCATTGCAAATTGGGCAAGCTCTGGTCAGAGGTCAAGCCTGCCCACCCAGTAGTCCAGGGGTTCATCACTCCTCAGAGCATCCACATCGGCCGTTAACCCAATGTAGTCAGACACCTGTCAGTCTAGGCGTTCCCTGATGCTGGATCCGGATGACACCTGTGGAATGGGTCGGCTGAAAGAATGATCTCATATCAGAAGTCATCAACACATCTTCAAACCGCCCTCTTCTTGCAGGAGCTGTTGGATTGGTACCCGCAACTCTTTCTCTGGGAGTGGGAATTCCTCTGCCAGCGCACGCAAAAGCAGAATGCAGCATTTCTCGAAGCAAGGCCTGGAAGTGCTCCATTCTGACAGCCCTCTGTGACGGCGGTAACAATTCCACCATTTTATGTTTGTACCGGGCGTCTAAGTACGTTGCCACCCAGTACTGGTCCTTGACCTTTAGGCTTTTTATACGGGGTCCCTGTTAAAACACTGGAGCATGAAGGCCCCCATTTGCACTAAACTGGAAGCGGTGTGCTGGCCTGGCTCCTGCTCATCATCCAGGATAAGGTCGTCCTCCTCGTTCTCCTCTCCCCATCCACGGACAACAACAGGGATCCCAGAAAGGTTTAAAGCATGCTCTTCTTGCTCCTCCTCATCCGCCCCGACACCATCCTCCTCTGACTCCTCTTCAGACTCCTTTTGTTGACTTGTCTCAGATAGAGTAGCCCCCCCCCCCTGGGAATTCATCCAGCATTGCGACTTCCTCATCTTCCTGCTCCTGCTCCTCCATGGCTTGATCAATGACATGATGCAATGCACGTTCCATAAAGAAGACATAAGGTATCATGTCACTGATGGCACCATGGCTGCGACTGACCAGTTTGGTGATCTCATCAAATGGCCGCAGAAGTCTGCATGCATCGCGCATGAGCAGCCACTGGCGCAGTGAAAAAAACCCCAGCTCCCCAGAACCTGTTCTGCCGCAGAGTTTGTACAGGTAGTTGTTAACTGCACGTTTCTGCTGGAGCAGCCTATCAAGCATATAGAAGGTTGAGTTCCATTGCGTCGGGCAATCGCACATAAGACATCTGACCGGCAGATTGTGTCGCCGCTGAATGTCAGCAAGGCGAGCCATGGCTGTGTAAGATCTTCTGAAATGGGCCGAGATTTTCCTTGCCTGCCGCAAGATGTCCTGGAGGTATTTGACAACGAATCGCTGCACGACCAAGTTTAAGACGTGTGCCATGCATGGCACGTGCGTCATTTTGCCCTGTTTCAATGCGCTAAGCAGATTGGCACCGTTGTCACACACCACTTTACCAACTGTCAAACTGAGCAGTGTTAGCCACTGATCTGCCTGTGAACGCAAAGCTAAAAGGAGTGCAGGGCCAGTGTGGCTCTTGGCTTCCAGGCACAACAGACGCAGCACGGCATGGCAACGTCTCACCTGGCATGTCGAATAGGTTCTGGGGATCTTGGGCGGCGCAGCAGAAGAGAAGCTAGCAGCGGAAAAGGAGGAGTCAGCCGAGGAGGAGAGGGAGGAGGATGGAGTAGGAGGAGGAGGAGAAGAAGAGTCAGCCCTGCATGCAATCCGTGGTGGTAAAACCAAATCTATATGGGTGCCACGGGTTACATGCTTGACGGCCGTCAGAAGGTTCACCCAGTGGGCAGTAAAAGTTATATACCTTCCCTGCTTGTGTTTTCTAGACCACGTGTCTGGTCAGATGTATCTTGGCACCGACACTGTGTGCCAGAGATACATTCACTTGCCGCTGAACAGGGCCATATAGCTCTGGGATGCCCTTCTCTGAGAAATACTTCCTTCCTAGGACCTTCCATTGTGGTGTTCCAATAGCCACGAATTTTCGAAAAGGCCTCCGAGTCCACCAGTTTATATGGCAGTAGTTGGTGGGCTATCAGTTCTGACAAGCCAGCGGTCAACCGTTGAGCAAGAGGGTTATCCAGCGTCATTTTTTTACGCTCGAACATTAGGCCCACGGAAGCCTGCCTTTTTCCAGAAAATGTGAGGATGGCATTATGGAAGGTGGAGTGGAGGACAATTGTGAGGAGAGAGGAGAAGGAGAAGTAGAAGACGAGGCTGGACGGTGAGAGCCTGCAGTGTGGCTTTGTGTGTTCCGTTGCTCCCACTCGGCTCGGTGATGGCTGCTCACGTGCCTTCTTAAGGCGGTCGTCCCTAGGTGAGTGTTGGGCTTACCGCGACTTATGCGTTGACTGCAAAGGCTGCAGATGGCAACACTATTGTCAGCAGCGGACACGTTAAAAAAAAAAGCCCACACTGTGGAACCATGTGCCGGTGTCCTGGGAGCGCCAGATGTGACCATACATGGTCGATGCCTCGCTCCTGATACATTTGCAGTCTGGTTTGTCCCTCCTGTGCAATGTAAGTTATTCCTGCTTCTCCTCCCTATCTGCTGGTCCATATCTCCCTCTGAACTCCCCTCCTCTTCCTCTCTTGTGGGCACCCACGTGACATCACTAGACACGTCATCATCAATGTCACCTTCCCCACCGCTATAATTAGAGATCTCGGAGTAGGCAGCAACACCGGGGACCAACCTCCTCCTTGGGCTGATCTGGGTACTGTTGTCAGACTGCTGAGTGGCGGTTGTTGCTACCTCCTCTTCTTGATCCAATGCCAAGAGTGGCTGCACATCGGAAATGTCTTGTGATGGATCGTAAAATAATTCCTGTGACTCAAGCGGAGGGTATATGGTGATGGTGGTGTTGGTGGTAGTGTCTTTGGGGGTGCACACAGCAGAGAGTGAAGAAGAGGATGCAGATCGAGAGGATGAGGAGGGTGCAGAAGAGTAGGGCTGAGTGAGCCACTCAACCAAGGCTGGTGTGTCCATTGATGTAATCGAACGCACCTTCTGCAATTTGCCACTTTGGCTCAAGCCTGTTGCTCCTGCTCTACCCCTACCACCCCTGCGGGAGGGCCTGCCTCTTCCTCTGCCTGTCATTTTTTAAATGACCCTGTGACAAAAGTCTCTAGAGAAGTGCAGTATGTATGTGGAAGAAGGCATATAACACCCCGCTTCAATCTGTCGTTTTGGGGGGGGGCACTGGTCTATCACACCTGTTATAATACCTTTTTCTAATTGTGTTTGTCACTCTTTGTAGTATCGCTGCAGAACCACTCAGCAGTCACAATGCTGCACAGTGGAAATTCACTATACTATGCTTTCTATATTTGAAAGTATTTTATACGTGTATTACACCCCTATATACTGCACACCAAATAGTACACCTATACCAGTGCTTAAATGTACCTTTGTGGACCTAATAGTAGCTAGCTAGTAGCTAGTGAATTGCAGACTGTCCCTGTTCCAGACACCAAACTGTCCCTCAGTCCCTACACTAATAAAAGACAGCTGCAGAATCAGTCAGCACTCAGCAGTGAAGTAGAATATGCTTTTTATATTTGAAAGAAAGGATATTCTAAGTGTATTACAACCCTATATACTGTACACCTATACCAGTCCTTAAAAGGACTTTTCTGGACCCAATAGTAATAGCTAGCTAGTGATTAGACTGACTGTCCCTGCTCCACACAGCGCCCTTTCCCTACACTGACAAAAGACAGAATGTAAAATGGCCGCCAGATCAGGTCTATTTATAAGGTAGGGGGTATGTCCATGTTCTGAAATGTCTCAATTGGCTGTCCTGTACCCCATGGATGTGTCATGGGTCAAAGTTCTTCACAATGTAAACGAATATAGCCGCCACGAACAGCGGCAGAAGTCCGCCGGTTTGGCGAATCGCGAACAAGCAAAATTCTCCACGAACCGACCGATGGGTGAACCGCAAGGCCATCTCTAGTAGCCACCTCATCCTTTAAAACTGAACACATGTTAATTACACGGGTTCTGTGGCTGATTAAGGTGGTAATTAAACTCACTTGGTGCCTTCTGTGCATTAAATTAGCCTCAGAACCTGTGTAATTCAGATGTGTTTGGTTTTAAATGGGTGAGGTGGCAACCCTACCTGTAATCCTCCATCAGTTGGCAGTTGGTCACACCTTCCAGAGAAGAAACTCAGGTTTCTTCTCTGCCGTTATAATTACACGATGTATTGTCATGTAGTTATGATTGCGGAACCTAATGAGCCTTTGGTTAAATTGTATTGCCAAGATTCCTTCTACCACCTTGGACTGGAAATAACATCACAAAGCATCATTGTGGAACTGATTACATTCACGAGATCCTGGCCTACTGCCAGCATCATTCGTACCAGGGCCAGGCCAACAGGTAGGGCACCTTCACTATATTAGTTTTCAATTAAAGTGGTTGTAAAGGCAGAAGGTTTTTTATTTAAGTCTCTGTGCTCACTGGTAAGCGGCTTTGTATGCCAGGGTTCTGCCCTTGTCTCCTGTAGATGCCATCAGTTGGTTGTGTGTGGACTGGAACAGGATGGAGCGCTGGAACACATATGGCCCTCAGTGGCGAGCGTGTGAAGTCACAGGAGATGTCCACAACTAGTTTCTGAGCGTACGCTCTGACGATGATAGTGACAGGCGTGTTCCTTTCTCTATGTTGACTTACCAGCGAGCACACAGACTCACCATTACAGGAATCCCTGACGTGCCTATCTCCACTTAGTAAGATGTGAGTGTTTTTAAACTTTGTTATAATAAATGCCATACAGTTTTACTTAAAAGGAGAAGTCCAGCCTGAGCTTTTTAGGCTGGGCTTCTCTTTTGGGTCACAAGAGTGCAATTAGTTTTGCACTCCTGTGACCCGTTTTCAGAGGAGAGCGGTCTGAACTCCACTCTCCGCTGAAGTCACTGCCATCAGTCGAGGCACCACGTCATCCCGACTTCCAAGCCTGGATCCACCAGCTGCCTTGATTGATGGTCGTCTTGACGAGCCGCTGAAATGGCCGCTCCCCGCCCCTCCACAGCTCAGCGCTCCAGTGAGTGCGGAGGAGGAGAGCAGGAGAGATGCTGACGGACAGTCAGCAGCTCTCTGCTCGGGGAGGTGAGTGAACCAGCAGTGTTTGGTGGCTCGGTTCTCAGTGCGGAGATGCCCTGGCCAGGAGGCACTGGGAGCACGGAGAGAACACTGCTGGGCAAGTCTCCAGGAGCAACAGGAACAGCCAGGAGGGCTGGTGAGTGGGGATTG